>NW_015547725.1:1038968-1054665 GCF_001515605.1 Sinocyclocheilus anshuiensis
ACCGGCAGAACAACAACAATGTGCTACATGTTTCTTTTCCCCTCATTTTTTCCAATTGACGGAAATCCGTCGTAGCGACGGAAAACTTTCATCCCTGAGTAGTATTATGTACATCATACTGCTCCACAGTAATATATTTCTGATAATTTCATTAAGCTAACCCGAATTTATATTTTGACGGGTTGCCATGACCCAGCCAACACGCCTATGTGGGGCCTATAGGGGTTGCAACTGGGCTGATATCTGGGGCCCACCTGGGCTACCCACCTGGGACCCAGCTAATCTCGCGAGAAAGTTGTCAGCACAATTAAAGTGGCTGCATTTTTTTTTTGCTAAATGTCAGTGGAAAATTGTGTACAAATGCAGGAGTGTCGGAATTTTTAGATGTTGATTAAGTAATCCAAGTGTCAAAACAACAACACAAATAATTTTAAAGACACATATGTGCACTATATATATCCATGTAATCAGCCTATATGGGATTAATTATGTTTGCACTTGTATATTTGATAAAACAAATAGGGTCCCATGTGTAGCCCATGGTGAGTTCTGACAGGCTGCATCAGAGACAAATAGCGCATTTCAAAATTAAGTTATTTTATCGGCGAATCGGTTTTGAAAATGACCGATACCGATAATCACAAAATGCTTAATATCGGCGCCGATAATCGGTCGACCCCTAATCACAGCGCCAAATACTTAAATATTTAGACTTAATAGGCTATTTATTTTCAGTCTTTTTTTTACATTTTAATCTGGACTACAACATGCCCTAGATATTGTTTGAAAGTGTTTTGATTCTTTATTGTTTGGTTAACATTAGTTAATTCATTAGTTAACATAAACTGCCAATGAAAAATTCTTCTGAACATTCATTAATCTTAGGTATTCCAATATTTAATAACACATTGTTAAAATCGAAAGTTGCAACTGTCTTATTTAATGAGCTAACATGAACTAAGACTTGTATTTTTTAACAAATATTAATAACTTCTGTAGCAAATGTAGCTATTGCTCATTGTGAATGTTAATGCATTAACTAAGGTTAACTAATGAGGTCTTATTGTAAAGTGATACCTATTGGTCTTTATAGTTGTTTTGCACTTTAATCTGTGTAAAACTTTTACATTTATATATTATACATTAACTTTATACATTTTTTTGTATTGCTTTATTGCATTTAAATGTTCAGTTATTTTTGTTATAAGAAAAAAGTTGTTAAACCTGTTATACTGTATTATGACTTAGCACTTTTTTTTAAAACTAAATTTCAATATCGTGATAATACCGTATACCGTGATAAAAGCATTAGTAATTAATCGCAACATGAAAATTTGATACCGGCATATCCCTACTTGAAACCAACACGGAAGTGACTTAAACTGCAATTCATCGACTGGCCGCTAGAGACTGGCTCCAAAAGGGAGTCACTCCCAAATGCCCAACTTTACAGCAGAAAAAATGTTTACAGCCTGGTACAAAAAGTGGTTTTGGTCTATATAGCTAATTTTGCCCTTGATGACAACTGTGAGGGGGGTGAATTTTTTTTTATATCTAAGCCTTAAAGTTCTGCATAATTAAGGGCGTGGCCACTTGAGTGACAGGTGGATTGCCGCTGCTGTCACCACCGTCAAGCTAGGCGGGCATAGTTTCAGCAACCAGCTCCACCCACGTCCCGCCTCTTTGCCCATTTTCGATTACCCGAGAGTGACGTGCAATGACGCGCTGCCAAGATGGCACCGACCCGCTCCGCCCACTTTAGGCTTAAAAATGCTCTTCAGAAACCTATGAGTGACGTCATGGATATTACGTCCATTCTATGTTCACACCCCTTTAAAGGTGCAGTATATAATATTGATAGCTAGTGGTTGAAATGGGTACTGAAGTCGAAATTCAAAATATTGTAGAGAGTTGTTTCTTCCGCCCCCTCCAGACTTGACGGTCATAGATGCAGAAGCTTTTTAGATCAGGGAGAATCTGCGATCTCTGACCTAGTTAATTTGTTAGCTTCCATGGCTGCAATACACTGTGTTTTCTGCCAACTGGCAACCCAAGGTATCAAATACTATTGGGTAAATTGGTAGTGGGTGGAATCACACAGATCAAAACAAACCCGACATTCCAACACAGAACGCACATTTCAAAGTAGAATCAGCATTGTTTTTCAAAGAAACATGTATGTGAACTTAGCATGTTTCCTAAATATCTGCAAACATATAGTATTTGTAATGCTTTAGTACAGTCAAAAAAATGACATACACCTTTAAGCGTGAAGTTTCAGTCTAAAATATAAAAATGTCAAGCTGATGTGGTGCAGATGTTCTCAACTTTGTGTTGAGTTTCTTTGGATCAATTGATCCTTCTCTGAAGCTTTCCTGCATGATGGGCTGTTTAGAACAAAAAGGTATGTTTTTTTTTTTTGTTTTTTTGTTTTTCTCTTGCCAGGCTATCACAAATATTCTGGCCCAGTCTGGGTTGAGAGGTCAAAGGGTCATGTGATCTGATTTTAAGATGTGCCACTGCAGGTCTTGCACCTCTGCAGTCCCCATGTGACACTGAGCATCTAATAGATCTTTCTCTCACACCATAGTGCTGTTGACGTAAGAACGCACACAAAATGGCCACACGCCACCTCCCTTGGGTTTCACACAAGCATGACTCCATAAATCGCCCATTTCTGCGTGACGTTCAGAACACGTGCTGCGTTCTCAACGTGTTATTGAGAACACATGCTGTTTCTAGGCACCTGACAGTCTTTTGTTGACATATCCATTTACGTTGGACAGTGTTAAAACATTAACAATGATCGAGTTCACCAAGCTCTGTTTCACTCTTTCCCATCTGTCTCTCCTCAGATCCGCTACATTTCTCAGACGCAGGGTCTGCCAGGAGAGCATCTGTTAAATGTGGGGACGAAGACATCTCGCTTCTTTAGCCGGGAGTCGGACTCACCGTATGCGGCCTGGAGACTTAAAGTGAGATCAAGAACTGTGACACACACACACACACACACACGCACATCACTCACCCAAGACACCTGTATCATCTTCACTATTAAATCAGAAAAGAAAATGTTTCAGAGGTGGAAACAATCTTGGAAAATAATCAAGAAATGCATAGAAAATATTTTGCTTAAATGTATCAATCTGTATTAAAATATAGATTTTTACAATATTTCATGCATTTTTTAATTATTTTCATGACATTATACTTTAATGTGTAAATACTGTAGTATATTTTTTATATTTGTTGTGGGATATGAGCATCCATTGTCACATTTTAATGAAAGACTATGAAAACAAATAACTGTGCACAATAACAAAATATGCATTACGAGACCTGGGACATGTATCAAAGTTGAGTTTAATAGCTATACATTTTGTATATGTTTCAGTCCACAGAAGAGCACGAGACAGAGACGGGGCTCAAATCAAAAGAAGCCAGAAAATACATCTTCAGCTGTTTGGATGACATAGCGCATGTGCGTGTCTTTGGATCAAGAACACAAGTTAGAAAATCCCACTTTTACCACATTAGTCTTCAGAATCATTCACACTTTGTTCTCTCCCTGTGGAAAATCTCTGCAAGGGGAGTTACCTTAAAAATGCAAATAGAAAACTCATTTTGTGCTGTGTAAGTTAAAGTGTAAAATGTAGCAAATTAGCTCAAAAGGGAAATGTATATAAATAATTACAATGAATTATAATTAATTACAATTATTTATATCAGCTGTGGCAGAATTAATATTACAATCAACTAATCTTTTCGTCCGGCGAACATTCAGTGTAATTTTATATCAACTTTAAGAAATTTTATTTTCATGGCCACAGAAAATAACTTCCTTACAGTAGGGTTAGGTCATAGAAAGGTTTGTTTGTCTGTGAATTAATAGAGAAGAGTCCATTTCTATGGGCATTATGTGTCTTTCCTATGAGGAAATGAGTGAGCGTTGCTTTGCCCGCATTCCTTTGAGCAATTCAACCAGTGTTATCAGATGATTTGTCATTACTTGCCATGGTAACCAGAGGCCTGTTCTGCCTTTTGAGATGTTAGTTGCATTTCGGGGGATGGATCCATAGACCCTCATAGATGGTTTGTTGGTTGGGTGAGGGGTGTTAGGGATTATTTGTTGAATATAACACACAATTGTGTATCTGATTGGTCCAAAAGCTACGCATGAATAAATCATGTCTAGCCAAATGTGTGTCAATCCTCTATTTTATTCAGTAGGACCACATTGAGTCTGGATTATTTATTTATTGTTTTCCCCCCAAGTGTTCTAAGGTGTATGTGAGGGCAAATCTGTGGAATGGATATATATTTAAAAGTAAAGCAAACTTTTGTATTTATTTTTTCTTGCTCTTTGAAATCAGTCACTTTTTTTGGTGGGGTGATGAGGGTGGAGATGAAAGATTTAAGTCATGGTGACCAGTGAAATACAGTTAAAACAATAATATTGTGAAATATTACAATTTAAAATAACTTTTGTATTTAAATTTATTTTAAAATGTAGTTTATTCCTGTGATGGCAGAGCTGGATTTTCAGCAGCCATTTCTCTAATCTTCAGTGTCACATGATCCTTCAGAAATCATTCTAATATGCTGATTTGGTACTTAAGAAACATTTCTAATTATTAGCAAAACGTGATGCATTTAAGGATTCTTTGAATAGAAAGTACAAAATAACAGCATTTATTTAAAGGGGTCATATGATGCAATTTAATTTTTTCCTTTCTCTCTGGAGTGTTACAAGCTCTTGGTGCATAAAGAAGATCTGTAAATTTGCAAAGACTAAAGTCTCAAATCCAAAGAGATATTCTTTATAAAAGTTAAGAGTCAGCCACACCTACCTAAAACGGCTCGTTCGAACACGCCCCCACATATCTACCTCACTATGTGGGAAGATTTGCATAACGCCGCCCAAATGTTCACGCAAAGAAAGAAGGCGTAACTTTTATTCTCACTGTAGTATTGTTGCCGCCGCCGCCATGTCTTGAAGGTGCTGTGTGTTTCGTTGTGAAAGCGAAACTACTTTGTTTGGTCTTCCAAAAGAGGACGACATCCGCTTCGTCATGCCTAGAGCTGATCCATGCTGGTCTCTGAGGAAATACTTCAACTTAGTGCTGTGGATCGCCGGATCGGCTTTCACCGTTTTCTCCGCTCCTTCGTCGGATCCGCCGTTCTCGATCCCGCCGCCACAGCTCACTCTTGCCCGGACTCAGCTCACGCTAAGCCGGGGCTTTCGCTCACGCTAGGCCGCTGTGTTTTTCGTTGTGAAAGCGAAACTACTTTGTTTGGTCTTCCAAAAGAGGACGACATCCGCTTCGTCATGCCTAGAGCTGATCTGTGCTGGTCGCTGAGGGAATACATCAACTTAGTACTGTGGATCGCCGGCACATTTTATGGAGGACCGTTTACTGATCCTGGGAGAGTAATGTTAGACTAAAATGCCGGCAGTTCTGACTCACGTAAGTATGTTTTCATTTAAAGGATTTGCCACTGATGATTCAAACGCGAGTTTTGGGCAGTGTAGAATAGCACTTGTTGTTTGTCATTTCTCTGTCTGCATTTTCATCACAAATGCAGACAGGGTTTTATGTTTATGCGGCGCAATGCGACAGTATAAGTCATTATAATCAGTAATTATGTCCCCACTGGATGCAACAAATGCCTCGTTCCTCGTTGGTTTTAATGTTTTTGTCTCGTCGCTCCGGCCGGACAGGGCATCACAGTATGGTGAGGGGCGTAACATTTCCGTCTCGCGCTTGAGGTATTCGGCCAATCACAACGCACTGGATAGCTGGCCAATCACAGCACACCTCGCTTTTTCAGACCGATGAGCTTTGTAAAAATCGACGCGTTTCAAAAAGGCGGGGCATAGAGGAGAAACAATAATGTACAGTATGTGGAAAATAATGTGGTTTTTTTACTTTAAACCGCATAAACACATTTCATTACACCAAATACACAAAATAATGTTCTTTTTAGCAGCATCATATGACCCCTTTAAAATAATTTTAAAAAAAAATGTCAGTTTTGATTAAATTTTAATGTGTCCTTGCTAAATAAAACTATTAATTTCTTTGAAGTAAAAATAAATAAACCCATTAGGATTCTGTTGAAATGGGCTATGCTTTCTGTCTGTGCAGATACTATGAAGGCCTCAGTATGACTAACCTAACTAACTGTTTGTTTTGACTTTTTTTCAGGTGAATCTAGTGATGAATCTGGAAGGCTGTGATTTGTTGGCAGAGAAGGTTGATCGTGCAGAGTTTGTGGGTTTGCTGAAGAAGATGTTGTTCATAGATGCAGAGGAAAGAATCGCCCCGAGTGATGCCCTTAGCCATCCTTTTGTTACCATGCAGCACCTGCTAGACTTCCCCCACAGCAACCAGTGAGTGGCTTTTCATTCCTTAACCTTGTTTATGATTCAGTTCTTCTGACTTTTGAGGAAAAGCAGTTTGACAGAGGTTTTGTGTTCTGAATTCTCTCTTTATAGTGTCAAGTCGTGTTTTCACATTATGGACGTCTGCTGTTCACGACCAGGCAGTTATGAGTCTCTCAGTCGCACCAAGCCTTCGTTTGTCAGGACGGTCCCGAGCACTGGTGCAGCACCCAACATTACCCTGCCCTTCTGCAAGGTGACCGGCATTCACACTCAGGTATTGAAAGCATTGCCATTACTGTCAGGAACATTACAGTTGTGAGCACTTAAGAATTTTTTTTTTTTGTATTTCTACATGAAAATCAGCTCATATTTTTGCTCATGGCAAACTTTGCTTGCTTTCACTGTTTATTATATAGACTTCCTGTTTTCTTGTTACCCAGTAACCTTGTAAAAACAGCGTTTGTGATGCTATCTGCAATACTTTTCAAGTGAAGGTCAAAGCTGTGCATGACGCATGTGTTGAAGGCCTCAAAGTTTTATGTTCCTGTAGCTTAAAAATTAGAGCATGGGTTTGGTTCCCAGGAATGCATTAACTGATATGATGAAGGAATAAATTAATACCTTGAATGTAGGGCTGTCACAATGTCAGATTTTCACCAAACTCTACTGTTGTTGGTAAAAGTCACATCTTTATTTTTAATAATCCCTGGGTCAGATCATATATACACAGTGCTGAAAAGGACATTCCAGAATCACAAGTTCTTACTATCGAATGAAGATCCACCGATATGCTCTTCATGCCAGAATCCAGCATCTCTTTAAAATATTTTATTTAAATTGTTCTGGTTGAAGTTTCTGTAGGAAATTATTATACTCCACAGACACACTCTAAGTCAACAGTGAATCCATTTTTAGATTTTTTTACCTAAAGTAAACTTTAAAAGCCTTATAGTATTTTGTACTATTTCAACATGTTATTCGCCATGAAAATAGCAAAGAAAGTTGACATGGCGTTAAAACACCAACCAACCAACCAGATTTTCACTGCACAGTAATTTTGGCCAAATGAATTAATGATAAGTATCTATAGAAATTAAACAAAATTGTCACACAGTAATAGCTGCACAGTATGTTTACATGCACTAATTTTGCTGCGTTCAGAACTGGAGAAAGTCTGCGCAGTAATGTCGATGTCAGTAATGAGTATAATTGTCATTTTTGCCTTGATGACATCTAAAAAGTAAACTGAGATCACTTTACAATAAGGCTCATTAGTTAACATTAGTTAACTACTTTAGTTAACATGAACTAAGCATGAACAATACTTCTACAGCATTTATTAATCTTAGTTAATGTTAATTTCAACTGCATTATTAAAATCAAAAATTGTGCATTAGTTAATTACATTAGTTAAACATTAATGCGCTGTGAATTAACATGAACTATGAACAACTGTATTTTCATTAACTAACATTAACAAAGATTAATAAATACTGTTATAAATGTATTGTTCATTGTTTGTTCATGTTAGTTAATGCATTAACTAACATTAACTAATGGAACCTTATTGTAAAGTGTTACCCATATTTCTTGTGCAGAGGTCTGTGAATCTGAAAATAATGCTTAATTTTTCCTGCTGATTGGATTATTTCAGATCTACAGCACCCCTTTCAATCTGATCAAAATTTAATTAGGATCGATTGTTTACATAAATGCTTTTCAGTCTGATTAAGCCATCAGTCACATTATAAATGGATTATTTGGATGTATGTAAACTTGCATCTTTTTCCATTTCATGAAGGCGCAGTACTGCCACTTACTGTGTTTGAGTGTCAACTAGATAGTTACTGCTGCTGGGTTCTTTTCAAGAATATTAGCTTTGTTTGGATAAAACTGCCTGCCAAATTCATAAATGGGTTACCTTATTACACTTTTCTTGATGTAAGTAACTGATTACATTATATTGTTACTGTTTATATAAAGTACTGCATTAGTTACCTTTTCTCACAGTTAGTTGCCTTTCGAACTTCAACAGTACCATTATCAAGTATAACATGCTGGTTGCAGTTAGGGCTGAAGAAATTGTCGACAGTATTTCAATTTTCAAATAGATGCGTGATCTTGCAGGGTGTAACATCAGCATTTTCTGTATGTACCACCAGCAATGTTTGCTGTAAAGGTTGTCACACACTTTCATTTTCATATCCTGCATCATTTGCCCGCCAGATACAGTATTACGTCATCTATCCTTTAGTGTTTTTTTTTTCTTTTCCTTTTGCTCTGTCTTGCGCTCCTGTCACTTTGTTCTTTTATTGTAGCTTCTGCTTCTTGCCTCTTATTTTGTTAATGTGTGGAGGGTCACGTTGACTCATTCCGCATGACATGCACCATTCAGTGCAGGTGATGGCAGGCTGTCAAAACATGACTGTCACAACACATGCTGCCTCTGACTACATTTAAAATAAGCCTCAATATAATCTTTACTCCTAAAAACGATAGTCAGAAATGAGAATTTGATGCAGTTTGTAGGATGATATTTGTTGCCGTATTTCTTTTAGCTGTCCATGTAAATGACTTTTTATTTTTTTTTCTTATGCATTGTGGTCTTTCTTGTATCTCACAAATTTGAGCCCTCATTGCCATTGTCATGGCAACATTGCTGACATCATGGCAACGTGGAGCGAGCATTCGGTTTCCAAGGAGAGACACGGCAGAAAAACTTTCTACCCCACACCAAACTGACCTGAGATAACACACAGAGATTGTTTTAATGCTTTTGATGAACTTTTAAGCATGGTAGTTTGTTTTGTTGTTGTTTTTTTCAAGATAATGTGTCCCCCCCTTGACTCTCTTTTGCAACATTCAGTTTTGCAAACTGGTAAATTGTATTAAAAGAAGTGAATCTGGTCAGCTGTTCCCAATTAGCTGGGAAAGAAGAGCACTGACTCTGGACCTTCTGAATGAGTTGCCCTGGTCACGTTCACACAATTTTGATCACGGTCACGCTGCTAACACACTGTTCGTGTTATTCAGTACCCTGGAGTTATGGCTGTGATGCTTGAGAGTGTTAACTATGATCGAAAAGCATGTAAATATGTCTATATAACCATATATGATGTATGGAATGGAATAACTTAAATGCCAAGTTCTGTCATGAAACGCTAGATGTCGCAGGCTGATGATATTCACAGCGTTAAACTACTTGGCACAAGCTGATTAGTTCATGATGAATACTCAGCCAATGAGCTGTATGTCTTAAATACTCACTGCACCTTATCAGCGTGTTTTAGCAGCAATTCAGTAGCAGCAGCGTAGCAGATCTATTCCGCCAAGACCAAATACATTAACAGTCGTATACACTACCATGCTAAAATCTTCAGAGAGTTATGATAGAATTATTGAATGCAAGTGTTTCAATCAGACCCATTGCCACAGGTGTATAAAATCAAACACCTAGCCATGCAGTCTGCATTTACAAACATTTGTGAAAAAAAAGGGTCGTTCTGAAGAGCTCCGTGAAGGATGCCACCAAGTTAGTTTGTGAAATTGTATCCCTGCTAGATATTCCACAGTGGTATTATTGGAAAGTGGAAGCATTTAGGAAAAGCAGCAACTCAAAGTGGAAGACCACGTAAAGTTATAGAGCTGGGTCACTAAGTGCTGAGGTGCATGGTACATAAAAGTCGCCAACGCTTTGCTGATTCCATATCTGAAGAGTTCCACACTTCCACTGGCATTAATAACAACACAAAAACTAGGCAGCGGGAGCTTCATGGAATGGGTTTCCATGGCCGAGCAGCTGCATGCAAGCCTCACAACACAATGTCAAGTACAATGCCAAGTGTCGGATAGAGTGGTATAAAGCATTCCACCATTGGACCTCTGGAGCAATGGAAATGTGTTCTGTGGAGTGATGAATCCTGCTTCTCTATTTGGCAGTATGATGGTCGAGTCTGGGTTTGGTGGATACCAGGAGAACGTTGCCTGCCTGATTGCATTGTGCCAACTGTAAAGGTATGAGGCTGTTTTTCAGGGGTTGAGCTAGACCCCTTACTTCCAAGTGAAGGGGAAATCTTAATGCTTTAGCATACCAAGACATTGTGGACCATGCTATGATTCCAACTTTGTGGGTACACTTTGGGGAAGGGCCTTTTGTATTCCAGCTTGACTGAGTCCCAGTGCACAAAGCCAGGTCAATAAAAGCATGGTTGGATAAGTCTGGTGTGGAAGAACTTTACTGGGCCCTGAACTCAACCCCATCGCCTTTGGGATGAACCGATGCAGAGATTGCAAGCCAGGCCTTCTCGTTCAAAATCAGTGCCTGACCTCACTAATGCTCTACCGGATGAACGGGCAAAAATTCCCACCAAAGCACTCCATAATCTTGTGGAAAGCCTTTCCAGAAGAGTGGAAGCTGTTATAGCTGCAAAGGGGGCCAACTCCATATTAATGTTTATGTATTTAGAATACCATGTCATTTTCCTGTTGGTATAATAGTCAGGTGTCCCAGTACGTTTCCCCATATAGTGCATGCTAACATGTAGCTCCACAACATATATTTAAGTATAAAGTGCAATAAAAAAGGCATTAATTAAAAAAAAAATAACAATAATGATACTAATAATAAAGCTTGATAACAAATTATATTGTTCAGAAGTCTTGTGTTGCTTCCTTATACATCAGTGACTTCTTGCAGCCATTTGAAATTATGTATGATTCTCTCATTATAATAAGAACCAAGCAAATACACTTTTGACATAATTCTAAAACTTTTTTTTTAATTTAAATTTACATATGTGGACATGTGGCATACACAAATAAATCTGTAATGTTAAAGGGGTCATATGATGCTTTTTTAAAGATCATTATTTTGTGTATTTGGTGTAACATTCATCAGGGCTGTACTGATGTTCTCTCTATTAATGCTGTGTCGCCCCCTATTGGACATTTGAATGCAGTTCACTTTAATGTGTGTCCTAACAAATATCCTTTGTTGCACCTTTATTGCAAGGAACAAAAGATAAAAGCTATCAAAGTATACAATAAGGTTGCAGTTTATTTTAGTGTTTGCAACTACAGTGCACAGTACTTGCTCAAAAATATACTGAAAATGTGTAGTGACTACATGGTTTAAGGTAAGTTTTAGGGTTAGGGTCAGGGTTAGTACCTAGTTATTAAACAGTAATTACATGTAATGCAAATGCAGAACAGGAATGTGCAACTGAATATCACTCATTTAAACTTTTATCTTTTAGACTTTGTTTTGATTTCTCTCTTTTCTTCTCATTCTGTAGGTTTTAGCCTCATCCGCCCCTTCAGTGATGCATGCTGGGATACCTCTCCAGACAGGAAGTGCTCAGTTTGGTGACTCTTTCCAGCAGGCACTTATTCTCTGTCCCCCAACCTTGCAAGGTACTTTACCTTCAGTTATCTGATTCAAGCTTGTTAGATTAACTACAATGTTTTTTAGTTTTGTTTTTTTAACACTATAATAATACATGTCAGTGTTATTTTAGTATTATTGATATACTATGATCATTTTGTTAATATTTTGAACTCATTTTTTTATTATATTTTCTGTTTTAATTTTGATTTTAGGTTTAGTTAATGAGTCAGTGTTTGTTCATTTTGTTGTTTTTGTCTATGTCTGTATTGTTTTAAGTTTAGTTTGAGTTATTTTACTATTTTAACTTTAAACAAACATAAGAACATTTTATTATTTTTATTTTATTATTATTATTTTATTTTTTATTTTTTTCAATTATTGTTTGTTTTATTTCAAGTAATGAAAATTGTTTTAGTAAACAATAATAAACCTGCCTCATGTCACAGGTCTCCCACCCAACCCAAAAAAGCCAGCAGGATACTCAATACCATTGGTGACACAAGCTTCTGCCATACAGCCTCTACAGATCAGACCAGCGGTCATTACACAGGTAAATGCAAAAGAAGGATTTCTAAGGTGGAGACATGGGTACCTTTTTGTTCAATTATCTGTAACATGAAGTTAAGCTGTTTTTCAACTTGTTTTATCTTTTTTTTTTTTTTTTTTTTTTTACAGCAAGCGTGGTCAAATGGTGCCCAGCAGATCCTGGTGCCCACCTGGCCTCAGGTGGCCCCTGTGGCGCCTTCAGCAACAACTATGGCCTCAGAAACAGTGGCGGGTCCACAGAGACTTGCGGATTGGGGGTTGGTGAAACGAGTCTCACTGTCATTGTATTTGCGCTGCTATATTTATCTCTCAATTGTTCTGATGTTGTAGCACGTTTCAGACTCTTGTGTGAGTCCTCTTTCTTTATACACCTTGAAAGGCTTTGTTTCTCTCCCATCTTTTGCAGAAAAGTTCATTCCCTTGGCAACCATTACAGCTCCATGATACCCCACCACCAGCCGCTGTTAACCAACCCAATGGCCATGTCAGCTCACCAGCCTATCAGCATAGGGATCGCTCATGTGGTATGGCCACAGCCAGCTGCTAACAAGAGAAATAAACCATCTTCAAACAGGTTAGTCCCCACATCATATCCAGACAGTCTGCTGATGTATGGAGAACTGGGATTGCCACTTAAAATCAAAATTCGAAGTTACCAATTATTAATGAATTAATTAAAACAGGTTTTGAAATCACTGTACAAAATGACCAATAAATGGACATTTTTAAGAAGTGTAAATATTCAGTTCATTATAGAAGTAGTGCATTTAAATTGTTTATTTATTGCATTGCACTGCAGTTTTTGTTGGAGATTTCAGGTCTCCAGATTTAAAACATTATCCTCAATATATTGGTCTATTTGTATGTTTTTTTGTTTGTTTTAATTTTATTTATTTCAAGTTTATTAAACTATAGAAGTTTGAATAAATAAATAATTGCAATTGATAAGTAAATGGGCATTGATCAGACAAATGGACATCAAAATTTTAAGTACAATGCAAAAATTATATAAGTATATAAGTATATCTTTCACCCACAATACACTTGATTTGTATCCATTACTCAGCATTCCAAAAACCTTTTTATTGGTTAATTTGTAAAGAAAATTAATTGTTTATTTTTAAATATAAATATGTTAAATAAATATCTAAATATTCATTCAAAATACATCAATTAATAAATAAACCAGTATTCCTTGACATAATCATTTTACAAGCAACTTAGCATTTGAAAGTTGATCACTTTTGTCTTTTGGTTAATGTTTATGGAGATTTCAGTCCCAAAACACACTTTAAAGACAACATTAATCAACAAATCAGTTTATTGCTCTGTTAATTAAGTTATTTGTTTACTTTATTTTCAAATTAATTTTATTAATTGAAATCACACACTTTGCCTACAAGAGTTTATCAGCAAGCAACATCGGTTATTACATTCTTGCCATGCCTACTTATGCTCATCTAATTCATCATTATCATCCCCACCAGAAGTAACAACTTCATGCACAGCACCAATTCCCAAAACTCATCATGCCAGTCCCCAAAGATGGTAGACCGTGCCAAAAACACAGAGGAGGTGGCAGCGGATTGTGTAGTGGAGGCGGAATCTGAGGTGGTGCCAGAGGATGAGCCTGTGTGCTGTAAAGCAGAACCAGAGTACGAGGACTCAACCGTGTCTCAGAAGCAGAGACAGACCATTGTGATCGCTGACTCTCCGAGCCCTGCAGGCAGCGTCATCAGTATCAGCAGTGGAACAGATGAGGAGGGGCCAGACACTCAGAAACATTCACTAGAGTGAGTTTACTGACTTATATATGTCTGGAAATTTTAAAGGGAAAAAAAAAATCTATCAGCATTTATTCACCCTTATGTTGCTCTCAAATTTCTTTCTTTAATGGAGCCAAAGATAGAAGTAAGATTTGAAGATTTTTCCCCACAAAAATGACTGGAAACCAAATCTGCCCATGTATATTTGGCCATATGTTATATTTCGTTCAGCGTACCATGGAAGAAAATAAAAACTGCGTTACGGGTGACAGGGTGAAGAAGAGATACCAGATTTTCAAAGGGGTCATATGACGTTGCTATAAAGAACATTATTTTGTATATTTAGTGTAATGCAATGCGTTTACGCCGTATAAGGTTCAAAAAACACATTATTTTCCACATACTGTACATTACTGTTGCTCCTCTATGACCCGCCTTTCTGAAATGCATTGATTTTTACAAAGCTCATAGTTCTGAAAAGTGCGGTGTGCTCTGATTGGCCAGCTATCTAGTGCGTTGTGATTGGCCGAATACCTCAAGCGTGTGACAGGAATGTTACGCCCCTTACCAGGTTCAGGAAACTTTCCTCCATAAAATGCGCTGCACACACTCGGATATTTGGGATGTACTGTACTGTTCTGGATACATTTTAAATATAGTGCAAAAATGGAAAATGCAAATTACGTTATTGAATTTTCATTTTGCACCAGTATATGTTGCAAAAATGGTAGTGGATATATAAATTTAACTACAGGTGTACATTGCTTTTTTACATATTACCACATTTTAAGTTGAACTTTGCCCAAGTTATGCTTCCATATAAAATTAAGTATTATGATAAAATAAAATATTATTTTCAATAATGTTGTATTCTATCATAATACTTAATAGCACTTGCCACTTTAATGGATTTAAAATGATGGTTTTTAATTAGTATTTAAAAAATAAAAAATAAAATGAAATATTCGCTATATATAGAAACCAAATCTGCCCATGTATATTTGGCCATATGTTATATTTCGTTCAGCGTACCATGGAAGAAAATAAAAACTGCGTTACGGGTGACAGGGTGAAGAAGAGATACCAGATTTTCAAAGGGGTCATATGACGTTGCTATAAAGAACATTATTTTGTATATTTAGTGTAATGCAATGCGTTTACGCCGTATAAGGTTCAAAAAACACATTATTTTCCACATACTGTACATTACTGTTGCTCCTCTATGACCCGCCTTTCTGAAATGCATTGATTTTTACAAAGCTCATAGTTCTGAAAAGTGCGGTGTGCTCTGATTGGCCAGCTATCTAGTGCCGCTGCACACACTCGGATATTTGGGATGTACTGTACTGTTCTGGAACAGTGTTGTAAATAAAACTTAACCACTGATTTCTAGTTGTGTCCTCTTTTGGAAGACCAAACAAAGTAATTTGGCTTTCGCAAATGAAACACACAGCGTCTCCACGACATGGCGGCGGCGGTAACAATACTACAACGAGAATAAAAGTTACGCCTTCTTTCTTTGCGTATACATTTGGGCGGGGTTATGCAAATCTTCCCACACAGTGACGTAAACATGTGGGGGCGTGTTTGAACGAGGCGTTTTAGGAAGGC
>NW_015547725.1:1054762-1056276 GCF_001515605.1 Sinocyclocheilus anshuiensis
ACGAGGCGTTTTAGGAAGGCGCGGATGAGCGTTCACTTTTATAAAGAATATCTCTTTGGGTTTGAGACTTTAATCTTTGCAACTTTACGGATCTTCTGTATGCACGAACAGCTTTTAACACTCCAAAGACAAAGGAAAACATGAAATCGCATCATATGACCCTTTTAAAATATTTTTAGATGATTAAAAAATGAAACTTATGAAACTGCACTGTCCTGTATTTAGTAGACCTGAGCTGAATTTGATAAATTGGGGCTTCAGTTCTCATTATAAATCATTGATGAGATGGTTGCATTTCAGCTGAACTGTATATGCGATAAATGGCTTGTAAAAGCAGTAGAGTGTGTGATATGTATAATCTACGATAAAATGCCCAATTTAAGGTGAGAAGTATTGCCCTTTAAAGTTAAAAAAGTTCAATTTGAAGTTAAAAGGTCAATTTCTGTCACTGCTATGAACTATCCAGTACACAGAATATGAAAAGCTTCGGGAGTCAGCTGTCCAAGACAGGCCTAAACCAGTCAATGTACCAGCACAAAAACTCACTCAGCTAAACACTAATTATTGTCATTAACAAAATCACAGTAAATATTGACATTTTTGTCAGTATTGCTCACCTCTAAAAGGCAGTTTAAAAGTATACACTCTGTGTTTCAGGTGTAAGGGTAGTCCGGAGTGTGAGGCCTGTCAGAGCACACTGAATATGGAGCGTGTGTGTTCCCTGAGCAGTCCCGATTCAACCCTTAGCACCAGTTCATCTGCTTCAGAACAGTCAAGCGCCTCCCCCTGCAAGAGACCCAACAGGTTTGACCTTCACACATGCACATATTTACTAGTAGCCTGAGGACTTAAGGCCTGTTCACACTATGACCAATGTCGGTGTGATATATGAATGGCTGTTCAAAAAGACACAAACATTCGCATGCCATCAATGTAATTTTTTAAAAGAGATGTTCTGGAGGTGTGATCTCTCTTCCATCACACTGAAAAGAAAACTGGTCAACCAGAAGGATTTGTGCTTTTGGTCACATGCCCAGAACTGCTGCTGTTACTTAAAACTACAACTTGGTGGTGCTCAGGAACAGAATATTTGCTAAGCAACAGTGAATAGCAAAGAAACGATCCAGAAGTGGCTCTCCTCAGTGCTGTTGTATTTGGTGTTGTTTGATAAACACCAATCAAATCTGAATGGCTGATTGAAAACCTGTAAATACTATTGACTTATTTTATTCTCTGAGACAAGTGGATTTTAGAAATGACATGTTGCGTAGTGCTTTGTGAACTGGCATTACCGGGGTATTTCTGCATTTTCATTCAGCCTGTCTGCAGTTTTTTGCACATTGAATTGAACAGAAAAATTGTCAGTGAAAACTAAACTGAATTTTTGTGACGAACATTTGTGTTGGTGTGAACACACCTATAGTCTAGACTTCTACTCTGTTTATATAAAGCTATGTATAATTGCTGCTGACTAGCCCAAATCTACCTATATGAAAACTTTTTTTTTTTTTTAA
>NW_015547725.1:1056381-1068938 GCF_001515605.1 Sinocyclocheilus anshuiensis
CAGAAGTTTAAAAAAAAAGTGTGTTCCATTCCAAGCACTCTTTTTCACAGAGTATGTTTTTGTGTGCTATATGTGTCTGAGTAAGATTTATTTGGTCTTTGTTCAGTATGTCAGATGATGAGTGTGAGAGCGGATGTGTTACGGTAGATGGCTCGCCAGCGTCGGTGTCCTCCAGTCGAGCTGACAGCCCCTTCCTGGAGGCCACCTATATTAATGGCAACAACCAGAACTGCAAAGCCAATGGAACTACAGAGGTTGAGTCTACCAAACTGCCCGTCCGCACCATGGTGGTGCCGCCCATGCGGGTTCAGAATAATGAGCCGATGGGCCGCACAGGTAACAAATCTCATCAGCCCTATCAAAATACATCACTGACAATCCCAGTTAAAATTCATGTTGTATGAAAAAAATTTTATTATTTGAAGACAAATGCAAATGTGAAAAAGCCTGACTGAAAAAGTCAAGTTCAAATGTCCACAAGGGATACAAACAGCTCTAGTTTGAAACAGCATGTTTCCATAGCGCACTCACAATGGAAGTGACAAAATGAGACATTTACCAATTTTAAGCACCCTGATAATGGTAGGGGATGTCACACTTGACTGATATTGCTGAAATCTCACCACTCCTCCAGAAGTCCTCCATAAATCCACCAGAATCGGCGAGGCTTGTCAAAATAAGAACAGAGGCACTACACATAAAGAATCGTCATGGACAGCAGTCGACATTTGCAATGAAACGTTTGGACCAGAGCACATTTGTTGGTTCACGATGTTTGTCAGTTCTTTGTGAACTGGAGATGGAGCATGATTTGTGTTAATGCATTGCAAAAAAAATCAAATTTATTTCATTGAAAACCGCTTTAATTTTAAGCAAACCGGTTATAGAAACGCTGTTCTGAAACATCTTCCCTTAAAAAGCAATTGGTCTCACGTTTTTAAATAGTGACAGTTAACAACACTAGTGACACTTTTATTTTTTATTTTTTGGATTCCCTGTGTTTGAGAAATACTGATGTATATTTTCAGGATTGAGAATTTGCATGTCCAAAGATGAAATTGCACCTTGCATCTTATTTAAAGGCCAGGTCGTGCTATTATAATCTTAAACTTTAAATGTATTTAAATATGAATTAGTTTAATTTCAAATTCAACTTCTATTTTCAAATGACGGGTTTACTACAAGCTAATGCACTAATATAGCACAATTCCATGAGGCTTCCAAGGAGTGTTGCCTAAGTTTGCCTGCTCTTTCCTCCATTGTACTTATAGAGCCATCATGCCCACCCAAAGGCCGCAGTAGTTACACCAGACAGCCGCCCTACTCAACGTTATTGGTGAATCGCCAACAGAAGACAGCACAGGCTTTCCCGCCCCTGCAGCCCTCTCAACAGCAGCTCCCCTTTGGACAGGTCAGTTCCATGTTGTTGGATAGTCAGCTAGATATTAAGATACTACTAATACAACATACTAATGCAAATAATAGGTATATTAAAAAGTAAATAAATAAAAAGAAGCTGAGATGTGTGAATCAACTCAGCGTTCAAAAATTATTGATGCATTTTCACAGTGAGCATGAATCTTGCAACATATTTTACCACAACATTTAAGTAGAAGCAATGTAAACAATGTGAAAAGAAAAACAATTAAATGACATATAAAATCATTTAATAAAATGATTAAACGTAATCTTTAGCAAATCTCAAAATTAATACCCTTTTTATATTGTACATTTTTTAAATAATTTTAGTTTTATTTTTACATTTATTTAGACAAATGTGACCCTGGACCACAAAACCAGTCTTTAGTCGCTTGGGTATATTTTTAGCAATAGCAAAAAAACATTGTTTTAAGTAATTATTATATTAAGTAAAGATCATGTTCCATGAAGATATTTTGTAAATTTCCTACCGTAAATATATCAAAACTTAATTTTTGATTAGCTATATGCATTGCTAAGAACTTCATTTGGACAACTTTAAAGGCGATTTTCTTGTAAGTTGTATCTCGGCCAAATATTGTCCTATCCTAACAAAACCCATACATCAATGGAAAGCTTATTTATTCAGCTTTCAAATGTAGAAATCTCAATTTCAAAAAATTTACCCTTATGACTGGTTTTGTGGGCCAGGGTCACAAATTAGAATTTCAATATTTATAAAAACTAAATATGGTGGGCTATTTTTTGGTTCTCGGCTATATAAAAATCATTATTGGCTGATTGCCACTGATTGGTTTGTGCTCTAGGTCCAGCATTATGGCTCGTCCCACCAGAAGTGGAACGGCAACTACAGCCACCGCCGGCCTCAAGCGTTCATCCCACCCACTGTTCATGGCCACACCTTCACGCTGCCTCACGGAAGTCCCACCCACACAGCCCACCCTCCTCAATCGCACTTGGGCATCCACCCTCACACCCAGCCGACTTTACTGTCCTACCCCCCTTCAGGCCCCCTGGTGACAAATGCCCCAATGGCCCACCTCTTGGCTTCACCTGGGACCACAAGGAATCACGTCTTTCAGCCGGCTTATGGCCTCACTCATCCGGTGGGACACCTTGTGCACCAGGTCACTGTGGGGCTCAACCGCCTCTTGCCCTCTCCAACCCTCCACCCTCAAGGCCAATTCAAGCCTCTGTTCCCCCCACACTCCTTCATCGCATCGCCTGCATACGCAGGCTTCCCCCTCAGTCCCACCAAACTACACCAGTACCCGTATGTCTGAGACTCGCTCTGCAACCCTCTGGAGGGCCACCAACACGGACACGTAACGCCAGGCTCACTGTAGAAACCACAAACCACCTGGTTCCCGCACCCAAAGCCATGGCACAAGAGAGAAAGGAAGCAGTTTCTCTGAATCACGTAGACTTGATCGAGTGCAATTAAAAAGAGCTTTAAAAGAGGAAACATTTGGAAAGTCTTTAGCAAGTAGGTAAAGAACGCGCACGGTTGAGAAGCAAGCGATTGGATGAATAAGAAAAACCTTTTTTTGCACATTTGATACACATCACCTTATCAGATTTTCAGATCTTCAGATTTGAGTGCTCCTCTAATGAATATCAACAACGGATGGTGTCCAAAATCATGTGATGGTCAACTTATTTTTATACATTGCCTTTACCTTGTATACAACACACATTTGTTTGTAAAGGCAGCCCTATATGTTGTTCACAACATAAAATATGTCCACTTGCCGTGTTTTCTTGCGTTACAAGTATTTGTACTTTTCTCTGCGTCTTTTGTGTCATTTGGAATGGAGAGTCGTTCGTCACATGCTGCATGTGTTGCATGATGTTGATCAGAGAGAAGCCTATAGGGGCTCTTGATGTGTCTAGAGGCTTGCTGCATTGTTGTCCCCAGCCATAGTGCCTTATATATCGGCAGTCGTTTGTGTTCTACTACACTATCTCTCAGTGTGTATATACAATGTGTTTGTGTGCGTACGTGTCCTGGACTGCAACACTTGCAATTCAAATCAGTCCGTGCATTCTTTGTGTGAGCGTGTGTATATGTATTACACACTGGTGTATTATTTCATGCATAGATAGGCATCAGTGTACTGCATTGCACAAACCGCAGTGCTTATTTTTGGATCCATCTGAGATGTAGTGAGTTGCATTTTGCGTTACTTCATCGGAAGACGGCATGCTTTTGCTGTTGCAAATGCTTGCTGTTGTATTTGTTCTTAGTTGTTAATTTTTTTGTTATCTTAAATTCACTAGATGTATAGAGAATACAATGAATTTCTATTCAGAAAAATCTACAAAACTAACAGTATTTGTACTGTTTAGTTAAACTGCAATACAATCTATATAGTTTGTTTTTCTTTTTTGGCTGTGTTTTTAGTTCTTTGGGTTTGCGTGTGTTTGTGTTTGCTGTGGTGGGCATGGCTTCGACTAGATGAAGACACAAATGCAAATATCGGTCTTTGATTCAGGGTCATGGATTCATCTTAGCCTGAGCAGACCATGCAGTATTTGATGTATAGACGCACATGAGTATATATCTTAATAGAGCTAGTTTTTTTTGTGCTGAAGCTTGACACGGTGTGTTTAAGGTGTGCAATTCTCATTTATGCATGTGTGAATTGATTTTGTTCTTAATTATATCATCATATGTTGAAAGCTTGTTGGTGTCAACTGCATTTTATACATTCCGTCAGGGAGAGTTAAATATATTGTGTGTGCATTTTTATATATATTTATATATATATATATATATATGCAGTGGGCGTTTTTGTTTTCAGTTTGTTCTGCTTGGTTTGTGTGTTTTTGCCTCTCAAATGAAGTTGCTTGTGCATCACCAAAGACTGTAATTTGAAGGCTCTGTTCCAAACCTAGTGATCTGCCTAAGCAGGCGCTATTTCAAGGCATTGTAGTTACACTCCTGATGCAAAAGCTCTCTGAGATTCACTTAAATGGAAAGATATCATCCTCCGCGTCTTTAACATTGGAAAATTTGTAGAGATGCACCGATTGCAATTTTCTTGGCCGATTCCGATTTCCGATTTTTCGTTAGTGTGATCTGCCGATACCGATTTTTGTTGATTCTGATTTAATCAAATGTAAAGTAACACATCCAGTGTTACTTTATATTTTATTAATTTCTGTAGTCTTCATTGTAAAAATTAAATACAGATTAATGCTTACCATTAAAGTTATAAACAGCAGAGAATGATTATGAGCAGAAAATGATTTTCTTTGTCTTTTGTTCTTTGATTAACATGACAGACAGCAGCAGAAATATTGGACTGCGGTCCCTTTAAGAGTTTATCCACGGACCCAATATACTGTGTATGTAATGTAATGTAATTAACACCCAATATACACAACATGCGTTAAGGTGTGCAATTCTCATTTATGCATGTGTGAATTGATTTTGTTCTTAATTATATCATCATATGTTGAAAGCTTGTTGGTGTCAACTGCATTTTATACATTCCGTCAGGGAGAGTTAAATATATTGTGTGTGCATTTTTATATATATTTATATATATATATATATATATGCAGTGGGCGTTTTTGTTTTCAGTTTGTTCTGCTTGGTTTGTGTGTTTTTGCCTCTCAAATGAAGTTGCTTGTGCATCACCAAAGACTGTAATTTGAAGGCTCTGTTCCAAACCTAGTGATCTGCCTAAGCAGGCGCTATTTCAAGGCATTGTAGTTACACTCCTGATGCAAAAGCTCTCTGAGATTCACAGCACGGATTGTGCGCTCCACTAATATAGATCAGTGGTGGTGCGGGCATGTTTGGTATAAGCGCGAAACCTGCGGGAATGACTATAATGTTCTATATCAGCTGAGTATGAAGGCAGTAGACAGCAAGGCAGCTCGTTAGGCTTTGGAACAGAGCCATTTCTCTAAGCAAGGTAGCTACTCTTTCTGCATAGACCTCACGTATACTGTAGTAATTATAGTCATGGGGTAAATTTCAAAAATTGTATTAAAAAAAATGGCTGAGGTTATGTTTAGCTTTTTGAACAAGTAATAAGTCGTATCATCTATCTTGAATGTATCATAGACAAGCTGCTATATATTGATTGCCACTTCAGATAGCTGTGAAATTAGATTAGACTAGTTCATATCTGCATTCGTTTATTTGTATGGGTCTCTCTGATTGCCTAAACTAGAAGTGGATTTTGATTTTGAGTAATTTTTTTGCTTCAGTGTTTGGAGTGTCATTGTAACTACTGTACTGCTGATACTGGACATTTAGAATTGTTTTTCTTTTCTTTTTTTTCAAATCAGTATTGTATCTTCATAACCGTTTTGACTCATCACTGCATATTAATGGATGTATTTGTGTAACTTAATTTTTGTATGTTTACCTGTTTATCTGTTTTTGACTTGTAATAACTTGCAGGATTGATTTAACTTTATCCTAATGAACAGTTATTCTGCAGTGTTTCAGAAATACAAACATCTGTATTTTTAAGTTGTTTTTTTTTCTCGGTTAATATGATAATCAACCCCATAACCTCATGCCACTGAGCACTTACTAAAAGTATAGTGTGCAGTAACCACATGGCCATGCTTTGATATACAGTGGTGTGATTCAAATAAATTAGTCTCCAAATTAATTGATTTTATTCATGTTTGTCATTTGAAAATTGAGAACATGTTTGTAACAAATTATCACTGATGTCAGCTGATGTGTTATATTCATGTTTGGTCATGGTCATGTTTTCTCTCTCTCTCTCTCTTTGTGAGCAGTGTAAGCAACACTGTGTGTGCCTTGATTATGGTATTGGGAATGACACATTCACTTTGCAAAAACAAGTATTCAGCTCACCCACTGACCAGACCAAATATAAGAAACAACAAACAGTATAACTTCCCATTCCAGGGATCGAAATGGTTATATACATGTTTTAAAAAAATTATAGATGTTCTTAATTTGAGTTATTAATCACTAATATATGTCTAGTTAATCTTAACCAGCTAATTTTATTTTTTTGATATTCTAATTTCAGTCTGCATAAAGAATGTA
Source organism: Sinocyclocheilus anshuiensis (assembly GCF_001515605.1). NCBI lineage: Eukaryota > Metazoa > Chordata > Actinopteri > Cypriniformes > Cyprinidae > Sinocyclocheilus > Sinocyclocheilus anshuiensis. Next base: position 1,062,869 of record NW_015547725.1, read on the forward strand.
ATGTATTGCACCCTGTGCATGTTTCGATCCCTGTGAAATGGCACAAACAGTATAACTTTCCATTCCAGGGATCGAAATGGTTATATACATGTTTTAAAAAAATTATAGATGTTCTTGATTTGAGTTATTAATCACTAATATATGTCTAGTTAATCTTAACCAGCTAATTTTATTTTTTTGATATTCTAATTTCAGTCTGCATAAAGAATGTAATGTATTGCACCCTGTGCATGTTTCGATCCCTGTGAAATGGCATCCACCAGCATTTAGCCTGAATACATCCAATGACAATATAGAAAAAACTATATTCAACACTTTCAATATTTATTGTATGTTCATATTTAAACAAATTCGAAAGGACATGGATGATTTATGTTGAACTCTTTTCTATTAACAGCATTCAATAAACATTATTGCCACAGTAATGACATTCAATGTTTTTATGCATTATATTATTATTATTATGGAAGTAATGTATTGGCAACATTTTTCTGAATTATTTTACCTAAATTATTTACCATTCAACCTGAAAATGACTTCCCAATATGTGTTTTTTTTTTGTTGTTTGTTTTTTTTGTTTTTTATCTGTGTATACAAGTTCCATAGTTTCTAGCATATTTTACAATCTGTCAAAGAAGTTGTTTCACACTGCAAGTTGTGGATTCCATGTTTCAATTACTTGGTTAATTAAGAGTTTATTAAATGAAACTGTTATTCACTGGTTTGATATTTGTAGACTTTTGTGGCTTTTTTGAATTTTAAATTTTTTTCTTTTATGATTTGATGCTACACTAGTCTGTCATGTAGCACTTGCACTGTGCAATATTTAACAGTATGAGGACTGGGGAAATGTAACCCTTTGGATATAATGTCTTTACAGAGTGTAATTGATGTTTCCTCTCTAGTTCTCAGTGAATAAAGATGTGATCAAGCCTTCTCAGTCACATTAAACAGAATTTCCAGGTGACTTTTGGTGAGTGAATACGAATTCATGGTGTTGTATTGTCAAGATTCACTTTGCATACAAAAGAAAAATAAAGAGAAAACAGAAAAAATCTAATGTTGCAACCCTTCTTTTAGAAACAAAACATGGCAGGTATCTAACTTCTTTGCAGTACATAACATTAGATGTTTCAAATATGTTTTTTTCATCACCATAATCATCTTTTAGCCAATACATTCCTTATTTGTCTATTTATTTAAACAAAGTGCCCCACTGCACTATAGGAAGTTTTCAAAAAATAATGTAACTTACTGTAATAATATTGTAACTCCTATGTACACCTTTGTTATGTGACTATATTCACAATAATACACAAATCAATCAATCAGTCAATAAATAATTGAATACTGTTAGCGATCTATCAGTGACCCTTTAATTTACGTTGTTACAGTAGGTGGCCACAAGTATTCACAGAGTCAATACTCAATATTAACTACATGTGTTTAACTGTTGTATAAAGCAATTTCATAACGGTTTCAATACACTACATGTCAAAAGTTTGAAATTAAGATATGTTTTAATGTTTTTGAAAAGTCTCATGCTCACCAGACCATCAAAAATACAGTAAAACCGTAACGGAGTACCAGATCAGCATATTAGAATGATTTCTGAAGGATCTGAAGACTGGAATAATGGCTGTTGAAAATTCAGCTTTACCATGACAGGAATATATTACATATTAAAATATATTAAAATGGAAGTAGGGTGCACCATCTCAGTGACCCTCTTCGTGCTGGCAATGAACATGCAGGTCAAGTCAGCAAAGACGGAGTGCAGAGGCCCTCTCAGCAAGTCTGGAGTGAGGCAGCCTCCTATAAGAGCCGCCTTGGACCTCATAGTGACAACAGCAACAGTGCTCAGAGCCTCCAAGGGTTAGAGAAACTCATGTCATGGGCGCATAGGAGTTTTAAACCCCCAAAATTCTGCTTTAGGTTTGGAGAAGACCTGATCTCGTCTGTCACCGACAAAACAGTAAGGAGTCTTGGGAAGGTCTTCAGCTGCAGCCTGAAGAACACAGACTCCATCAAGGCCACTACAGACGATCTGGTGAGGTGGCTGTGAACTGTGCTGTGGTCTTGGCTCCCAAGAATCCTCTGCCCCTGCTCATCTGCGAAGTCCCTATGACTGTAGTGAAAGACTTCGAGCTAAAGTGAGCAGCTACTGTATCTATGCAGATGGTTGGCCATGCCATGCAGCTTGAGCAGTATTTGTTTGTATGGAAATTCCTTTCCGTTCCGTCAGTACAGGGCTGGACTCGGAAGCTCAACACCAACCTGATGCAACGCTGCCAGTGAGAAGTAAAGATGGAGGTGGAACTTTTGGCCAGCAGTGTATAAAAGAAGAACATTTTTATAAAATATATTTAACATTCTGGTACCTGATTCAATACAACGTTTCAGCCGTGTTAAAATAAAACTGCTATTACAAAACACCTGGGGCCTCATTTATAAAATGTTGCGTATTAACCATCCTAAATTTGCTCTAAGATAATTTCTCAAAAGTGCGTAAGTGCGATTCAGAGAAAACGAACGTGTGCACAAAAACACGTGCGTACGCCTCTCTTCCAGATTATGATGCAATCAAACTTATAGCAAAATGTGGTTGAAACACACAACATCACACACGGCAGGCTTGAGTGAGCGGAGGCCGGCGGGCTTGCGGCAACCACATGTGACGACCCCGGGCTGGACTCCGCTTCGTCCATGGTGAAAACCGATCCGGCGATCCACAGCACAAAGTTGATGTATTTCCTCAGCGACCAGCACGGATCAGCTCTAGGCATGACGAAGCGGATATCGTCCTCTTTTGTAAGGCCAAACAAAGTAGTTTCACTTTCACAACGAAACACACAGCGTCTTCACGACATGGCGGCCGCAACAACAATACTACAGCGAGAATAAAAGTTACACCTTCTTTCTTTGCGTGAACATTTGGGCGGCTTTATGCAAATCTTCCCAAATCGTGATGTAGACATGTGGGGGTGTGTTAGAATGAGTCGTTTTAGGTAGGCGTGGTTGACTCTTAACTTTTATAAAGAATATCTCTTTGGATTTGAGACTTTAGTCGTGTAATTAGTCTGTGGACAAACAATATATTTTTTATAGTTATATTTTTTCTATTGACTATTATCAAAATTACTACTTCTAGAAACAACAGAAATAATAATAATAATAATAGTAGTAGTAGTAGTAGGCTAGTAGTAATTATAAAACAATTAGGTAAAAGTAAGAATAAACTACAAATTACGAAGTAAGTCATCTTATAAAAAGTGAGCCATCCTACTATTAAAATCACTTGCTATGACAACTAATAAGTTTAGTTTCACAAAAGTATTGCAAAACTTTAAAAAACATTATTGAAAGAAAATGTTAGACGTTTCATATCATAATAAAATAAATTATTACACGATTATGGTCTCCGATCTGAAAAAAAAACTGCATGTGATTTGGCATTTCTTTATATTTGCAGTTTACTAGCTAATGCTGCTCAAATGTGCCATTAATGTACTGACACAAACATATAATATATGTGTATATATATGTAAATGACAAAAACATAGTTTAAGGCTGATGTCTCTATTCATTTTCACAGAAGCAAAGCAGCAGATGTTATAAGTAAAAACAGTTAACAATGAATAGAATATATTAAAACCGTTATTGCACGACATAGGCCTATTAGGCTACACAGACAAAACAAGACTTCGCAAGTTCTCTTGTAAAAAAAAAAAAAACATGGAATAGGCTAAACTGTGTACAGAAAGCGAGTAAAGAACTCTCAACATTAGGCTACTAAAAAGGTCAGTTTAATCTCGCAAAAACTCCCGTTAGGCCTAATAAAAAATCTGACTACACTGAACAATCAATCTCTTACACTGCATCTTTGTTGTTTATGATGAATTCTGTGCTGCTTTTACGTAGGCTACACCGCTTTTATTATTATTGCAGCTTAATGTTCAAATAGCTGCACTCCGACCTTGCCACAAGGAAAAGAACGTAGGCTATAGGCTACACCTGCTCAGACCCTGACGTGGCGGTAAGTACTTTTCCACGTCAAAGACCGTTTTATAAATATTAACGTTGACGTGGATTTTAGCGTAGCGTAAGATCAAATCTGCGCGTACGCACATTTTATAAATGAGGCCCCTGCTCACAACAGCACCCATAGGATCCCTAATTTTGTTGCATTGCACATTTGTTGTCAGAGATCATATCTTCTGTTGTGAGAAGAACAGATAATGAATTTCCTTAATATAAACTATTTAATTAAAGTGTGTATTCTTAATATTTTTGTTATTCCATAACCGTTTTTAAAAGCAATTATAGGCACTTGAGACAGCTAAAAGTGCTTAGGCAACCAGTCAGCATCCAGAACTGAAACAAAGTGTTTGCAGAATATTTTTTGTTTGTTTTTATTAGAAACTGGTGGATTATAAATCAGTCTAACAGTAATATTCTATATTGACCACTAGAGCATGCACATGGCACAAAACTACCGCTTCCCTGCATGCGAGCACTTTTTCATAAGACAGCTTCACTGAACAACAGACAAAGAATGACATGCATTCCTTCCAACATCCGATCACATTATGGGCGGTAAGAAGGAGCTGTGAGCCATAGATAAACCATTCAAAAATGCAGCTCCCTCTCGCTTCCCCTGTGTCGCAGTGATAGTGGACTATGGGCATTTTCACGATTGCAGCTCTCCTCTGACACTTGGAGCGGCGTGACCAGCGCACATCCCACTGACTCACGGATTTGAGCAGATGTCTGGTCCAGTACCGGCACCGGGCCACCTCCTCTGCGAACACAAATGGCTGGTCGTGTAGAGGGAATCTGGAGAGATTTGCATAGATTAAGCTGCAGCATCCTGCGCTCCGGAGAGAGGAGGAGAAGATGCTCGAGCACACATACGTCTGGAGGGATGCGGGGCACTAAACTCTCATCTTTAGCAATATTCCTACTTTTATTACACAGCGCGCAGGCTTCCGACGGTAAGGCGGCATCTCATATATAGCTGGCATCTTTTAAAACACGCATAACATAAATGAGTGAAACAATGATTTTGTTGCAAAAAAAAAAAAAAAAAATCCTTGAGCTTGCACCTTTGCTCATGGCACATGCATGGAAGGTCTGAGTGTGATTTCCTTACATCCAAAAACACATCAAATTAAACGTTTACACCGTAAGAGCTTCAACATTTTGTTATTAAATGTAGGCAGATCTTACTTTCAGCTGTTTTTAGCTTTTTTATTTTTTTTATTTATTTATTATTATTATTTGCTTCTAATTTTTTGAACCCGTATTTGGGTTACAGTATCTACCTAAATATTTTCAAATAACCCATAGGCCTATAGGCCTATTAGTATATATTCGTATATTTTTGTATGCACTTATGCATTGGCTGTGTCAAATATGCAAAACTATACACTACTTTGCCATGACTTTTTGTGAACTATGTGTGTGTGTGTGATGTAATGTGATGAAGCGCACGTGAGTGTCTAGCTGTAACGCAGTGAAGTGTGTAGGCGCGCGCTGATGGATACTGCAGCTCTACACGAGATTGCAGCACTCTATTGTCTCTTAACACACCTAACACGCTTAAACCACATCTGTTTCCTGACATAATATCTGCATATCATCATATGCATCAGTTAATTGCATGAAATAACTAACATCGTTGTCCCTAATCTAGGGACTAATCATTTGTTGAGATCATATTGCACAGTAGGCATCATAAATCAACCGGTGCAAAGGAGCATTAAAACTGTCCACAGCAGCATGGTCTGATTTTAGATGCTGACTGAGGTTTGCTGGTCCTGGAAATGCTGGAAGAGCATCTGCAGAGATTCTAGTGTTCTACATTGTAAATGAATGTGGACTAAATGTCACCAACATTGTAGAGAGCAGCAAGTTTAACAGATTAATAAATATATTATTATATTTTTAATAAATATATGTCAAAATGCATAAAGATTGAAAAATGTCTTTAGTGCAGTATATATATATATATATATATATATATATATATATATATATATATATATACAGTATATATATATATAAACCT
>NW_015547725.1:1069872-1076483 GCF_001515605.1 Sinocyclocheilus anshuiensis
AAAGAAAGTCTTATCATGATAGAACAAGAAATCTGTGTGTGTGTGTGTGTGTGTGTGTCCAGTTGAGAAAAGAAGAGTTGCTTTAACTGGGTCACTGTGCTGTGAGTGAGATAGATCAGTGTTTGACCTGTTTTAGTATTTCTCCCAAACATTTATAGCATGTTGCAGAGTTAGGGGTTGGTTGGCACAGGGTTTATTTTTGGATCATAATTTGGTGCTGTCACATAAATTGTGTTCTCTTAACCTACACTGATTTAATCTATTAAAGGGGTCATATTATGCTTTTTTAAAGATCATTATTTGGTGTATTTGGTGTAACAGAATATGTTGACATGCTTGTAACACTCCAAAGAGAAAGGAAAACTTGAAATCGCATCATATGACCCCTTTAAGGCATTAAAAAGTCAAAACCCATCAAGGTAAAATTAAATGTGATTTGGAGAAATTCAGCATTACATCACTTGCTCACCAGTGGATTTTCTGCAGTGAATGTATGCCATCAGAATGAGAGTCCAATAAAAACATCACAATAATCAAAAAGTAATCCACACAATTCACAACTGACTCAGATCCCTTAACATCTTTTAAAGCAAAAAGCTGTGTGGTTGTAATAATCAAATTAATAATTTAGATGTTTGTAATGTTAAACTGTTGCTTTTGGCTATAATACGACTCCTCTATCCATAATATTGCTTTCTCTAGTAAAATAGATGTCTGGTCTGAATGGTTAACCAATGCTAATTCAATATATAATTCTTAAAATATTTAATCAGCCACCAGTAGAGTTGGATGGTACAAATGCACAACATTGTCAATCATTGTAAGATGTTTATCATTAATTAATAAAAGTTCAGAAATATTTTGTGACATTGAATTTATTAAAGGATGGTTGGATGGATTTATCCTAAAATCCATTAAGATGATGTTTCTTGTAGATTGTTTTTAACAAAATATACTTAAAAACAGCTAATCGAGGTCTTTCGGTAGAAATTACAGTTAGGTTTGTTATAGCAGAGTGAAAAGTAAACTGCAGGAAATTGAATGTCTAAAAGCAGGACTGAACACCACTGACTGAGGTTCCACCTGAAAATAGTTAAAGGAGACATATTATGCCCCTTTTTACAATATGTAATATAAGTCTCTGGTGTCCCCAGAATGTGTCTGTGAAGTTTCCATTTATTATAACATTTTGAAAATGCCTATTTTGAGTGGAAGCAGAAACACGCTGTTTTTCGGGTCTGTTTCTTTAAATGCAAATAAGCTGCTGCTCCCCGCCCCCTTTTCCCGAATAGAGCTGAGCCATTACAGCTCGGACCTGCTAAAAACATCTGGTTTGGTTCTGATTATCATGTTTATCGCGCTGAAATCATGCGTTTTAAACCATATGAGTTTAAACTTCTGATATAAGAAGCACCGAAGCACACGGACAGAAAGCGGCTGTCACAGCATGTGAGTACTAAGCGAAGTTTTCATTCACATACAAGTTTACGTTAAAAACACACACGAGTTACAAAAACAGTCGGTTATGACTGTGAAGGTAAACTGCTGGGAAATAAATCGCATATTTATTTTAGATCTGTGTGGCAGCAGCAATATACAGTAAATAAATCAACAAATCCACTGCTCTGTTGTCTCCTCTGAGGCTGGGACGCTAAACAGTTTTCTGTGCTCCTCTGTTCAGCCAAAGACAGAACAGTTAGCATGTTTTGCTCAAACTTTCGCCATGGCATTAGAACTGGTACACCGTTGTTGCTTGTGAAATCAAATGAAGGCACCGTGGGTGGAAACTTACAGATTAAGGGGCGGTAATATTATAATGAAATCCCTTTGCCACGTCACCAAGGGAGCAAAATCAGACACGCTCGTTTTTTCAGACACTTGCAGAAAAAGGCTTCCCAAAATTTTTTTTCCAGGTTAATCTTTTTCACGTTTCCTTGGTTGGTAGATGCACTTGGGGACCTGATTGTAGCACTTAAAACCTGGAAATGTCAGATTTTCATGATATGTCACCTTTAAATTACAAGGGTTCCATAACATAGATTGTTTAACTTTGCGATGTAATGCCATAGTGCATAATGTTTTCTGTCAGTTATTAAACAGGACCTTATTTATAATTGTAATTTAAATAAATAAATACATTTAGGGTTTTAGATCACATTCACATTCACTTTATAGATGTGTGTGTGTGTGTGTATATATATATATATATATATATATATATATATATATATATATATGTGTGTAGGTGGATGGATTATCTCGGCAAAGGAGAAGTGCTCACTAACACAGATTTAGACAGATTTGTGAACAATATTTGAGAGAAATAGGCCTTTTGTGTACATAGAAAAAGTCTTAGACCTTTGAGTTCAGCTCATGAAAAATAGGGGGCAAAAACAAAAGTGTTGCGTTTATAATTTTGTTCAGTGTATAAAATGTACATGTAAGTAAATTCAATACAAAGTTACTTAGAATGCATTAGAATGCCTTCACTGCACAAGAAACCAGTGGGACTGACCATGCCATTTGAGCTCACTGACAACGCTTCCTAGATGTACTGCTATCAAAGCAACACATCTACATTTCTATACTGACGTTTATCCCATAAGACGCTGTCTTCTTCTGAACTGTCAAACCTCTCCACAGATGGTTATAAACAGCACACTGTCCTTCGTGCCACTGCAGGGGTAAATCAGGTTACACGTCATGGCCTGCCCTGTGGCTCAGGAATGTTTATCGTTCCCAAGACATTTGTGTAACCCCAAAGTGCTGATGTACAATGCCTCACATAGAATTTAATCTTTGCCCTTTCACTTAATGGATATAAATTGACAGAATCAGCAACATAGAACAGCAACAGAAGTGATAAATATATACTAATGTTATGGGGGACTGCTGCAATAAGCTGTGGCTGATTAGGGCAGAGATCTAAATTACTATTATTAAAAGACTAGTAAATCACAATTAGTGATAGACTGATATATGAGTCAAACAGATTTGTCTGATGTTTGACCATCATGACATTATCAGTCTCAGGTGATAATCATTCCAGCTTGACACATTAATAGAAGTGTTATTTTTAGTATTTGATAAAAAAAAAAAAATAAATAAATAAAGTGATTTTGTGTTATTATTACTTCAATATGTTCCTTGAGGTTCACTTTTAATAATTAATAAGTGGTAATAATAATTAATTCACTTATAATTAATTAATAGTTAATAATTAATCATCATATACATTTGCAAATATTATTATTTTCATTCCTCATTCTGATCCTCTGTCTGAAATTGTTCGTTTTATGCTGATGATACACGGGTTAACTTTTTGAGCAATGTTGCCATCAGCGGGCAACCAGATGAGACACAGGGCCCACGACAGATCTAAAGTATCCAGATAGAAATGTGTTAACCATTCTCAATGGGAAAGTGCCCAAGCAGCATTGCTCAAAAAAGTTGCCCGGCAAAATTGCTCAAAAAGTTGCCCTGTGTATCATCAGCCTTAAGGAGGTGGCTTGTCAGTAAACAGCCACTGTTATGATTGGCTAACATCATTGCAAAGAACTAAAGTATCAACATTCCTTCACTATTGCACATACTGTAAATGTTTTCAAAACATTATCCATAAAAAAAACATAATTTACAAACAAAGCATTGTTTACTTGCAGTTTGTGATGTAGCTGGCTGCTGTCAAAAGCAGACTATGTGTAAGGCTGTCCAAGGCTAAGACCTCCCCTGGCCACGAGTTGGAAATTAACGGGGCAAAAATACCAAATTGTACTTCAGTGATTATAACAGTAGTTTTTTGAGAGTGCTTAAACTCACACTAGACTGAAGTCATTGATAATGTTCTTTGATAATGCATATGTTTTTGCACACTTTTTGTATATAATTTATTTGCTGTTTGAACAACCAAATGAAAATATTATAATTAGTAACAAAATGACTTTTAAAACATATAAAAAAATTGTATGACATGACACCTATATCCGATGCTTGCTTAAGAAGATGGGTTTATGATGGGTGCATTTAATAGATTACATTAGGCTACTTTTAGCCTACCCTGGAGTTGGTTCACTCTACACACCTGTAAACCAGATTCAGTACAGTTGGCTTATTCCTCATTCAACAGAAGTTTCCTTGCAAACTTTCCATTACACTGTGTCTCGTCTACAAAACAGTCTGCAGTAAGTTGCTCCAAACAAACATATAATCCTACAACAAGATCCAGGACAGCATTCAAAACAAACCATCCACTTGTTCTTGACAATGGGAACCTTCTGAAGGCTGTACAGACTCTATTATGCTATTTAAAACGTACACATAAAAGCAAATGTTTTTTTATGTTTTGTTTTGTACCATTTGTCCTGTTGTCGGGAGTAGCGAAAGCTCATGGAGCATGTCAGAATTTGACTGGCATGAAAATGGCCTGCAAACATATAATTTAAAGGATGTTAAGATATCGTTAAGGAGTTTTTTTTTTTCCTATATTTATTTATTTATTTATTTGCTGTGTCACTCACATTACAAAAAGAGCAGTTCAGTTGTATGAAAGCATTAGAGAGGTATTTGATGTTTAAAACCTCTATTATCATATACCTACACAGACTGAAGGCAGATTTTCATTGGATTACCACCAGTGTCTGCTCAGAATGTTCATACAGAGAATGTTGCTCTGAAATGGAGTCTGTGAAAATTTAAAGAGATTACAGACTGTTTCGAATGCTCGCTTTTATTCTCAAAGAACTGTAGGATATATTTCCGCATGTATCTTTTTTTCCTACTGCTTAAATTAAGTAATTTAACATTTTGGAAATTACCTTTGGTTATTTTGTGAAGTCTTTAGAAGAAGTGCAAGTTGAATTGCTGTTCACAGGCAGGCAGAAAAGCTTCATGAGTATCCAGCGGAGGCATTAGTGTTTGGGTGTGAGAGATGCAGATGGTCTCTGTGTGTGTCATACTTTGCCACTGCTCATTATTTTATTAAATGGGATTAGCCAGTAGAGTCTCAGTCTTTGTTATGACAGGTTGTGGAACCTCTATCACTATGCAAACTGATGCATTTATTAGAGTGAGGGGTGGAAAAGGATCAACGATTCAATGGCATTATATTTGTTACTGAACCATGAACCAATACATGCTTTCATAATATGTAACACAGAGTTTTACAGTACTTGTTCTAAATGGCACACAACTTAACTTTAGTGTGAACACAGATGACAAATCTATAAACAACTAGCCTATTAGTCAAACAAAGATATTGTGACTAAAAATAAATGTACACTACCCAAAGTTCATTTACATAATATATGCATAGTTCATATACATAATACCCATAGTTTATATATTAGTGTATTTATATTTACTCCAACAAATTGTATTCATATTACCATGACACCATGTCCAAGTTTGTACATTTACAGTTATCATTATGTTGTTTTCTTTGCAGCTACTCTCATGTATTACAACAATGCATGTATATTTAAATTTAAAATGTCATTAATGTTTATTTCTGTATATCTGATCTGTGAATATGTCCATGTTTTTGTATATGTATTGTACTACTGTATATGTACAGTACTTTAAACTATATGGGGTTAGAAAAGGTTCATGCATTATGTAAGAGACACCTGCATTCAAAATGAAAAAAATCAGTCTCTCAGTCTTTTAGAACAATCTGGCATTCTCCCCTCTTCTCCTGCCACACACTGAACTCTAAATACCTTCAGAGCTGCATGTGCTAGCAAAAAGACTCTGACATTAATAGATTATAGCTGTAACGAGGCGACAGGGACGAGAGATGTGCGGATCCATCTGCAAAGCTTTATTCTTAAACATAGTCAAAACAGGCAAGGGTCAGACAATGGCAAACAGGTATTTAGAGGGCAAGACAGAAGTGTGATCCAATAAACAGGCGTAGGTCGATCAACGGCGAACATAATCCAGAGGATGAGGCAGGCGAGTAATCCACAGACAGATATTAATCCAGGCGAGATGCAAACAGAATCCAAACAACAAGACGAGAGAGAAATCCAAGACAGGCAGGTTATCAGGAACAGACAATCAGGCAAAACTAGACGTTACGAAACAGGACTAGAACTAGGAACTAAACTAAACTCAGACAGGATACTGGCTCCGTAAAGTGCTACCACTAGGAGAGTGATAAACGCAGACAATACTCGGCCATTAGAGAAGGATTTGAGTGGTTGATATAGTGTGTGTGTGATTGGCTGCAGGTGAGTCCAATCAGTGCATTGGAGCGTGGGAAATGTAGTCCAGGGTGACGTGCAACAGTTTGTGTGGTGTGAGAGTCAATGTAATCAGAAGGCGACCTCTGGTGGCGAGCAGGCGGAAGACCACGGATCGGTTTCGTGACAGAGCCCCCCCCCAGGGTGGTGGAGAGGAGGCGGAACAGGGGTAGGGGTAGAGGGCCAGGTCCATGTGGAAGTGAAGGGACAGGGGATTGAGGCAAAGCCAGCAGAGCAGGATGCCAAGGCGGAGCAGGGAGCCAGGGCGGAGCCGTCAGAGCAGGGCGCCAGGACAGAACCGGCAGAATAGGGTTGTGACGGTGAGGAAATTTTCCCACCGGTTAATCGACGTGTGACAACACCGGTAAT
>NW_015547725.1:1076677-1079316 GCF_001515605.1 Sinocyclocheilus anshuiensis
CGGACGCGCTAAGCGCTTGTCATATTATCACAAATATTAATTGTTTTAATTTCAACCATATAATACTTATGTGTATATAAATGTCTGAAACCTAAAATAAGTACTAGCAAAATCATACATTTACAGTTTGTAAAATGCATGCTGATGTCTATGGATAGGCAACAATGATCCTTACAAATATAATCTGACGACATGTTTTTATTGATATCATATACAGATTGTGTAGGCATGACAAGCATGGCACGTCGCCATGGAAACAATAAGGTGATACATTTTAAAATAACGGTCGCCTGAAAAACCTCACGCTGGGGGCTCAGCTAGAATATTTTAAACTCACGTGCGAAAGTGTTAAAAGCGCCGTGCGCATTTTACTTTCACCTTTGAATTAGCGACAGTTAGGCGTCAATTGCTTGAATGCAACAACAAAATACAACGTCCCGAAGATCCCCACGGCGGAGTGGAAGACCACCAGAGCCAGATAGAAGACCACCACAGTGGAGCAGATGGAGCAGAAGACCACCACGACGGAGCATAAGACCACCAGAGCAAGACAGATGACCACCATGGTGGAGCGAACGGAGCAGAAGACCACCACAGCGGAGCAGACGGAGCAGAAGACCACCACGGCAGAGCAGAAGACCACCAGAGCCAGACAGAAGACCTCCACGGTGGAGCGGACTGAGCAGAAGACCACCACGGCAGAGCAAAAGGCCACCATGGCTGAGCAGACGGAGCAGAGACCCCTGGTAGAGAGAACACACCAAGTTCATCAATATTTTCCCTGGTGACAACTGAACAGGCAGACAGTTCATGAACGGGCTCACTGACTGAAACTGGACAAGCAGACAGTTCATAAACGGGCTCACAGACTAGGACTGGCAAGGCAGACAGTTCAGACACATTTGGGGAAACATAACAAGCAGACAGTTCCTGAATGGTCTTTAAGGCAGTGACAGGGTTAACGGGACAGACATGGAGTGCATTTATATTTTCTGGGCTCATAACTGGACTAATGGGGCAGATAACAGGTTCCTTGTTTGGAACTGGACAGACAGATGGTTCAACATCAGACTCATTAGGGGAAATGGGACAGACAGACAATTCAAAAACTGATTCATAGGTTGATCCTGGACAGACTGACAGTTCATGTTCAGACTGATTGACAGAAATTTGAACAGACTGTTCAAAACCAAGAGCATTGGCTGGAACTGAACTGACAAACAACTTATGGACTGATACTGGGCAGGCAGATAGTACTAGATCAGAATTGTCGACGGGATCAGAACAGACAGGTGATTCCACCTCATGCTCATTCAGGGAAATGGGACAGACAGATAATTCAAAAACTGATTCATGGGTTGATCCTAACAGTTCATGATCAGACTGAATGACAGAAACTGGCAAGACAGAGAGTTCAAAATCAGACTCATTAGGAGCATCAAGACGGACAGACAGTTCACAATCAGCCTCCATGGCTGATTCAGAAAAGGGCGGGAGTTCGGAGATGGCCTCATCGGCCGGTTCAGAGCAAGGCAAGAGATCACAGACGGCCTCCATAGCCATGACAGGACAGGCAGAGAGTTCATAGATGGCCTCCATAGCCGTGACAGGACAGGCAGAGAGATCACAGACGGCCTCCATAGTCGCAACAGGACAGGCAGAGAGATCACAGACGGCCTCCATAGCCGTGACAGGACAGGCAGAGAGTTCATATATGGCCTCCATAGCCGCGACGGGACAGGCAGAGAGATCACAGACGGCCTCCATAGCCGTGACAGGACAGGCAGAGAGTTCATATATGGCCTCCATAGCCATGACGGGACAGGCAGAGAGATCACAGACGGCCTCCATAGCCGTGACAGGACAGGCAGAGAGTTCATATATGGCCTCCATAGCCATGACGGGACAGGCAGAGAGATCACAGACGGCCTCCATAGCCGTGACAGGACAGGCAGAGAGATCATTAATGGATACCACTGACACCTCTGGAGGTTCTGTCAACACGACAGGTTGAGAGTGCGTTTCTGGGTGCCACCACCACGCAAGGAGCTGAAGCGAGCACCTCCACCTCGGGAGGTTCTGTGGTGGTGTATGCAGCCCAAACACACCACCTTTTAGATTTTTACTATATATATATATATAAATAATATATATAAATAACATTATTTTTACGGGCCAACAGCGCATGGGACAGGTTTTTATGGCTTGCACGATTTCTGTATGGTTATAATAATAATAATGTTAATAATAAATAAATGTTAAGCATTTGGCCCAGTCGGCAACGGCTGGCCGCCTGGTCCCGAGATGGGCCGACCGAACCGTTCAGTCAAAATCAAACACGTCATCAGAGAGATTGCAACACGAGCTAATTTTCAGTAAAAGCTATAATGGACCATAAAAAAGGAAAAAAAAGGGCTTGCGCTGCTAAATGCGTAAAATTAACCACACTCTTTTCAAAAGGTTTAAATTCGGCTGCTGCAGCGGAGGACAGTTAGTGCCGCAGAAGTAAGAAGAAAACAGAAAATACAGCTAGCACAAGTCATTGTCACACTACTTCTGCCAGTTAGCTCCTGTTTTTTTTTTTTGACAGTAGCCTACATTGTATTAAACAGTTGTAAGCTTAGCGTAGAACCCCAGTA
>NW_015547725.1:1080192-1086742 GCF_001515605.1 Sinocyclocheilus anshuiensis
CATTGGCTACCAGAAATCACTTACCCCACCTTTAAAAGTCGCGGTGCTTAGATGTCATACAATGATCAGTCTGCGCAGTGCTGCTTCAAATCGAACCAAGAAAGGGACTTTGGTCCAACACACTTATGGTCTCACTCCAGTCTATGAGCTTGCAATTTATGTCTCTCTCCGCCGGTTATAATGCTGTACACAGGTTATAATGCTGTAAATAATTTTGGTGAGGATATTTCTTCCACTGATTTTTGGGAGGAAGACATGTATTGAAACTAAATTTGTAAAACATAGCCAAGAGTATTACATTTTATTGGCACTGGAAAGCATTATCACATTCCAAATACTATTATTCCATTCTTAAAAGCAGAGAACATATGAGTTTCCCTCACACTCTCAATTGGAAAGGCGGAGCCTGAGGGGAAACTTATTTACATATGATAAGATCCACCCACAGGTTGCCAGCCACCTAAACACACACAAATGGAGTCGCAAGGCACCGTCGGCAAACAAACAACGTGGACTCCCTAGCGGTCTCCTCATCTCCTATCATCTGGCATTACACATGCTCATATTTAAGCTTATTCCATATCAACAAAAAGCAACAATGGCCCCAGTGTTTGGAATATATATATATATATTATACACACACACATATGCACACACACACAAAGAAAAACAAGTAGATAGAATAGAAAAAATAGAAAGCTAGTGTTTTTTTTTTTAAATAAAAATAAATAAAAAATAAAAAAAAGAAGATAAATATAGATAAAGTAGAATTAAAATAGAATAGAAAGTGTTAGAGTTAGAGGGTCAAATAAAGGTGGAACAGATGTCTGATGTCAGATATCTGACTGTTCCAGGCCTGTTCTCTCACTCTAACTCAGCAAGGTACCAAAGTAGGCTGAAGTTCTGGTATATTTTATTTAATATATAAATTATTTAGGTCAGTGTACTGTGGCACAGATTCCACTCTGCTGATGTGCAGTACCTTCATGAGAGAGTATCTCTGCTGAGTTCAAGGTTGAGCGAGTTTCCACCGCTAATCTGTACTTTGCTTTCTGATCCAGTTGTCCATCCCTCATACTAGTTTGAGTAATGCACTATTACTATTGTGCATATTAAGAATAGTAATATCAACAAACCCCTTACCTTAAAAGGATAATTCACCAAAAAATGAAAAGTCTGTCATCATTTACTCATCCTCAATTTGTTCCAAACCTGTATGAGTTTATTTCTTCTGCTTAACACAAAAGAAGATGAAGAATGTTGGTAACCAAACAGCTGACGGTAGCCTTTGACTTCCATAGTATGAGAAAAATTACTATAGCAGTTAAAGGGTACTGTCAACTGTCTGGTTAACAACATTCTTCAAAATATCTTCTTTTGTGTTCAACAGAAGAAAGAAACATACAGGATTGGAACGACTTGAGGTTAAGTAAATGATGGAGAGAATTTTCATTTTTGGTTGAACTATCGCATTAAGTATTTAACCTAGGGCAAGCATCTCTCAACAGACGATAATTCCTGTTCACTATTGTAATAAAGCAACAAATAATCATCTTGGTAAACTTTACCCCAGTTTTTGTTTTTTTCTTTCTTTAACCATACACTCCCAAAATATCCCAGAGCTGAATTTTTTTTTTTTGCCCCATATCTTGAATTTTGTGGATAATTTTTGCCTAAAACCCCAGTTATTATTTAATTATTTATTTGACCCTGGTTTGTAAAGAACTATGTAAAGCTTAAGGCCTGAATACCGTAGAGTCAGCCAGTCATTCCATTGGTTTAAATGACCACAATATGCATATGTCAGATTCGTTTAATGATCACTAGTCACCAAGACTTAGTGGGGGCCTTTTCAGACAGGCCAATTTTTAAAAAGTTAAACTTCAGCATGCTCTCTTGTCCTGTGAGCCTTGACTCGTGAAAGAGTGATTTAGAAAATGGAGACCCAAGGATACAGGACCCATTTATACAGTTTAGTTTCTTACAGCTTAATTTTTAATAACAGCTGAGCATAGCTCTTACCTCTCAGCTGGCTGGACTAGCTATCAGTCTACTGCCTGCTGTTTTCCTGTTGTAGAGATTGGGTTTGTGGAGTTTATGAGTGTGTGTGATCTGTTATGGAGAGACTGAACTCCAGGGTCTCAATGCTGGCATGGTTTCTTGGTAAATGAAGATGATGATATATGGGAGAAATCCTTCTCGTTCATTAGTTCATTTTCAAGCCACAAGCTTGTCCTCCCTAAAGTAACACGGAAGGGATTATGATGTGAGAAAGAAAGGCTTAAAGATGGAAAAAAAAGATTTATTGAAAGAAAGTTTTATTGCTCAGAGGTTGCTGTTTTATTACTTAAGAGTTCTCAGATAAATTTCAGTGACAAGGCCAGAAATCTCCAAGTGGGTGGACCTTGGTGAAATAAGGTGGTCCTTTATTCTTTGTCTCTTTCCTAAGCTGCTTTGAAACAGTATATAAATTATTCAGAGCCATAGTTTTCTGGGAGTTTATGAATGAATGAACAAATGAACAAACGAACGATTGAACAGTCCTAAATTTAAGGATGAGATATTGTACATTTACACAAAGCATAACTAAAAAAACTAGAATACTGCCTAATTTATATAATTAGATATACTGATTAACTAAATAGTCCACTACAAAAAAAATACCTTGAATGCCACTGTCACGGTGCACACACACGAGGAACACGGGAACGAAGGAGCGAGGAGACACGGAGTAGAATAAATCAAAAGGGTTTTATTAAAGGCTGGGGATCACAGGACTCGACACATCAGGATGACAGGATGACGTTCAACGACTGACAAAGGACAAGAACTAGAACACACTTTAAATACACAGGAACTGATGAGGGGAAGACAAGGGACACCTGGAACTAATGACAATTAACATTGGAAACACCTGGGAACAATGAATTTAAAACACGAGACAGAGAAACTGGATGACGGAGCACATAGGGAGCAAAGACACACAAAACCTGGCCCAGAGTCTGACAGCCACATGGATTCAAATGGATGAATCCTGTTCATTGATTTTATTATCGCTGTAATTAATTAATTTACAAGAACCGCCTAAACGAAGCAATTCACTATAATAAATTAGTCTTTCCAAAGTTACTCATGGGAGAGAGAGGACCATTTAGGACAAACCAAATCACTAAAATGAATATGACTTTCCATTGATACACATGAGAGAGAGAGTTCAGTTTAGGATGAACATATGTGCTACTCAAGAGAAAAAAGCTCTCATTCACATTACCTTGAACTCCCCCTCAATAGATTTCAAGGGGAGTCTCATTTTGCATGAGCTCCCGTACAGAACAATGCTACGGATATTTCTAGGTACACCCAGCCACTTTCACAGGAACTGGCTGACTACCCTCTCAAGTTCAGCAACTGTGGAAATTGGGAACTCATAGAGCAGCCTTGGCCAGAGGATTCTTAGTAGTATGCCGTGCTGATAAATCCAAGACTTAAACTGCCCTGGGAGGCCAGTCCTGTCAACTTCTTGCAACCATTGCTCTTTCTCCCCACAGGTATATCTCATTGCCGCCTTGTCCTTGATTTTGGGGCTTGACACTTTGGCTCCGCAGATTTGTTCTTTTCCAGGCTCAACAGGGTGAATGCAGCCTGTGATGATGCCAACTTCCAGCCTGCTCAAGCGCTGATGTTATCGGCCCTCTCAGGTGAGACTCTCAGGTGGAAAATGGTGCCTCTGCAGAGCACTCTTGACAACTTTGTGGGGGATTGCGTTATAGGCATTCACCACATCCAACCATAGCACCCCTAGGTTGACCTTGGTTTCTCTGGTCTCGCTCAGAAGCTGTGTGGTGACCCATGTATGCTCTAAGCAGCTTGGAACTTTTGGGATGTCTCCCTTCTGGACAGAGGTGTCAATTGTGTAAAATGTAATTGTTCCACAGGTTAGAAGATTTGCCACCACACTGAAGAAGATTTTTCCTCCAACACTGAGCAAAGACATTATCCTAAACTAGTTGATGTCTTCTGAGTTTTCCTCTTTTGGGGTCCACACTTCATTTGCATACCTACATTGCTTAAGCACTTCACCCCTCCTCCAGATTACATTAATGATTCTCCATAGCCATTGGAGAAGTCGAGGGCAGTGTTTGTAGATGTTATAGGTGGTGCCATTTGGACCAGGAGCAGGTACTCGTTGAACCGCTTTGAAGAGTGGCTCTTGCAAGTTGAAAGCCTCTGTTGGATCTGGAGGGCCAATGAGGGTGTCACAATCTCTTAGTTTAGCTTCTCTGTTTGGGTTGCTGAAGGTGCTTTCAAGATGTTGATCCATCTGTTTCTCTGTGCATGAGACTAATATTTATAAGATTCTACTTCTCTTCTGACCCAACAGTTGTTTGTGAACTGGAAGGGGTTGCTGAGAAATGCTGCTCTTTTCCGTGCTCTTTCCCTCCTGCACCTTTGATGTCCTCTTCTCAGGGTCACTCACAGTTCACTCACAGTGCCCTTTGGGTGCTAACCCACCCCACCACAGTTTGCTGTCTTTCATCGTTCCAGGCTGTCTTTCCATTCATTACCAAACTTTATTGGTCGTCAACTCTTCCTGGTAGTCACTGGTGTACCAAACAGTAGTATTTTCAGAAACATCTTTGTGATGATACACTAGGACATCACAGGGTGTTTCAGGGCTTTTGAATATTAAACACCCTCACCCAGGCAACCTGACAAGAGTTGATGAGACCCAAGCCTGTGCCCTTGCAGCAACCCATCATTATTGATTAATAAAGACTTATTTTTGTTCGGTTCCTTAGAAAATACTGTTATGACCTCAACACACTTTTAGCATAGGCCTAGTGCATGATTTGTAAGTAAATACATTTTGACGTTCACATCACATAACTATCTCCATATGTATGGCTTTTCTGATGTAGAAAATTTGCAAGGTAGGTGCAAGTTTAGGTTTTACAGTTTAGGGTAGGGTTTAGTGTAGATGGTTATTTTACTTTTTTTTTTGTTTTTAAACATGAGAGAATTATTCTTTTAGCAGCTCTCACAAGACATTTAATTACCAAACTGCCGCAATATATACACCAACTAACATAATAAATCGTTGCCAGATTTCACATTCATTTCGGATAAAACTGAACAGGCTAGAGTTACTTTGCAGAAATGTTGCACGTTTTTCCAGTGAGCCTGGATTGGTATGACATTGGTATGTGATGGTAGAAATGTATTAAATAGTAGATATTCTGCTATCCACTTTTAATATTTAGTTATTTATTTTTATGTATTTCATAGTTGTGACATATCGAATATTGTTTTTGAGTCCAAACCCCTACACTGTTTTAATGCGATATCAGCACTTTGAGTGTATTAGCACCGTTTGTTGTGTGCTTTGGACCCAGAAATGGTGGACATTGCATCAAAATGAACAACGAATAATATTTATACCGTGGTGGGCAGGACTACTTTTTGTTATTTACTCCTGGAGTGACAAAGAAACATGGAAAAATATTCACAGTAATGGATAATATGTTATTAAGTGGTGTTTATTGGGTACAACGTGAAGCAGAGTTTATTCATTTATACTTGCCGAGCAAATTAGCAATTCGCCATTTTAATATAGAATACAACTGATGTCAAGTTAATTTTTGTCTAGAAGAAACAACTGAGCTATTAAAAATATCTCATTTGTCATATTTTTTCTCCTGTGTGTTTTATCCTTTGCAGAAATGGTCTTTTAGGAATGTATTTTTCGTTAGCGAGTGGAGAAGTGTATCAGCTAATGGTGTGTGAAGTATGGGACAGAGGGACAACATGACCTTCACTGTTCCTTAGCGTATGTAACAAAACTCTGAACAATAGAACCTTCTGGGCTGATTGCATGACTGCCAACCGGAGCTCTCCAGTCCTCAGCCCTGGTCTATTAAAGGGGTCATATGATGCGATTTCAATTTTTCCTTTCTCTTTGGAGTGTTACAAGCTCTTGGTGCATAATGAAGATCTGTAAAGTTGCAAAGACTAAAGTCTCAAATCCAAAGAGATATACTTTATGAAAGTTAAGAGTCAACCATGCCTACCTAAAACGGCTCATTCTAACACGCCCCCACATGTCTACATCACGATGTGGGAAGATTTGCATAACGCCGCCCAAATGTTCACGCAAAGAAAGAAGGCGCAACTTTTATTCTCGCCGTAGTATTGTCGCTGCTGCCATGTCGTGAAGGCGCTGTGTGTTTCGTTGTGAAAGCGAAACTACTTTGTTTGGCCTTCCAAAAGAGGACGATATCTGCTTCGTCATGCCTAGAGCTGATCCGTGCTGGTCGCTGAGGGAATACATCAACTTCGTGCTGTGGATCGCCGGATCAGCTTTCACCGTGGACGAAGCGGAGTCCAGCCCGGGGTCGTCGCATGTGGTTGCCGCAAGCCTGCCGGCCGCTCCTTCGTTGAATCTGCCGGCTGCCGCTCACTCAAGGCAGCCGTGTGTGACTTTGTGTTTCGTTGTGAAAGCGAAACTACTTTGTTTGGCCTTCCAAAAGAGGACACGACTCGAAATCAGTGG
>NW_015547725.1:1087003-1112142 GCF_001515605.1 Sinocyclocheilus anshuiensis
AAACCGCATAAACACATTTCATTACACCAAATACACAAAATAATGTTCTTTTTAGCAACATCATATCACCCCTTTAACACCTACAGGTGTCCTAGAGAGATACACAGAAAGCAGGACGCAGATAGAAAGCTGCAAAGATATCCCACTATAACATTTCCCTTAAAAGGAATAGTTCACCAAAAATGAACACCCTCAGGCCATCCAAGATGAAGATGAGCTTGTTTCTTCATTGGAACAAATTTGGAGAAATTTAGCATTACATCAATGGCTCACCAATGGATCTTCTGCAGTGAATAGGTGCTGTCAGAATGAGAATTCAAATTGCTGATAAAAAAGCATCACAGCAATCCACAACTAATCCACTCAAGTCCAGTGCATCAACTGATGTCTTGAGAAGTGAAAATCTGTTGATGTT
Organism: Sinocyclocheilus anshuiensis; assembly: GCF_001515605.1. Classification (NCBI taxonomy): domain Eukaryota; kingdom Metazoa; phylum Chordata; class Actinopteri; order Cypriniformes; family Cyprinidae; genus Sinocyclocheilus; species Sinocyclocheilus anshuiensis. The sequence goes on from NW_015547725.1 coordinate 1,087,419, forward strand.
TGTAAGAAACAAATCCATCATTAAAGCATTTTATCTTTAAACTGTCTGGCATTTCATATGTCAAATTTGAATGTTTCTTTTCAATAATTAAAATATAAACAAAAATTAGCTTTTTTTGGGGGATTCCAATTTGATAAATAAATATTTGTCTTTCTTATCTCCAGAACTTACATTATTGTTATTATTTAATGTTTTCAGACATTCAGTAATGTTTAGCCATTAACTTGTATTTGTAATTTAATTATGAAAAGTTGCAAATATGCCAGTCAGTTAATTAATCAAAATGTTAATTAAAAAATATTGGCCTTTAAATAATAATAATAATAATAATAATAATAATATAATAATGTCGTAGGCTTATATAAGAAGCTGCTGTCTGCTAAATGGTAATTTAAGCACAGAAATAGCATGATGCCAGATGCGTTCATCCCAATAATCATGCAGTCTTTACATTCAAACTCTCTTCCCCTTTTGAGTCACACACTGCCACCTTATTAAGTCTTAAGTCTAGGTACTACAATACAATATCTAGGCATAGGAACAGCTTCTTCCCATAGGCCATCTCCCTACTGAGAATCTCCCTACTAAAAAAATGTTATATAATCTTTATGGATATTTTCACAAAATACATAATTTTGGGAAAAGGAATGCAATTAATTTTGCTTGTGTCAGGATACACAGTCTGTAGAATTGGGCTTGTGCATTCGTGTGAATGAATCATAGTGACCTCCATATATTGAGCATATCAGAGCATTGGGAGGCACTGGTAAATAAGTAATTGTAGATCTGTGCCAGTCATCTTTCAGCATCTATTTTATGGTGACACACTTACTGTTTTTATGATTCATATTCTGTGATTCATTAACATTTATCCATAGCTAAAGAAGAGTTGTTAAAATATTGAAATATTGATCAAACTGTCTGTGAAGATGATATTAATGAATTGCAGAGTCATGTTATTGACTCATTTGAAGGTATTTTGATCTGTTGTTCATAGGAATGTTGTCTCTATTTTAGGTTTTGTTACAGCACAGCTCAGTGCTAATTCTGAGAATTAAATGGAAATAATTGTTGGGTTACGGACAAGGTTTAATGAGAGTGATTTACTGACAGCCTTTCATCTTCTGAAATCCTTGGTGGACTGGTGATCAAGCAGGAATAAGCAGCCAGACGATTTTTTGTCATTTTGTATGGAGTCAAAATGATCTCTGAATGAATTAATAGAGTGACAAAATATGAAACATAAATAAAAAAAATAATAATTATAATAATAATTAATAAATCATAAACAAACATTATATAATGCTTAACAGATCATTAATTAATATATAGTCACATAGCTAGAAATATGAGGTAATATGCTTGCAAATTTTTACTAAGGTACTTACTGTATTACACATTACCTAATGATTAACAGATCATTATTTAATGTAAATTGAAATGCTTACAAATGTCATTAAACTTTCAATTCATATGTGTCACGGGTTGCAACGGTGCAGGAACACGGAGCGAGGAACGAGGAGACCAGGGGCCTCATTTATAAAATGTTGCGTAGAAACCGTCCTAAATTTGTTCTAAGATCATTTCTCACAAGTGCCTAAGTGCTATTCAGAGAAAACGAACGTGCGCACAAAAACACGTGCGTACGCCTCTCTTCCAGATGTGACATTTATAAATCGCAAATGATCTTGAAATTGTGCGCAGCTGACTGGTGTCAGATCTCCGCCTTGTAAACGCCCCCTAATTAATATCATTACCATATAAAAGAGCACACGCCAATATCCGAATTTCTATGCTTGAAGCACAAGCATAGAGCACAAGCACGAGCACAAAGAAATAACAACTTTACTGAGTCTGAAATTGAGATCCTGCTGGCGGAGGTAGAGGTTCGTGCGGGGACGCATTTTATTTAATAATGTGTAATTATTCTGTGGACAAACAATGTGTGTGTGTTTTTTTTTTTTATTGACTATTATCAAAATTACTACTTCTAGAAACAACAGAAATAATAATAGAAATTATAAAAATTATAAAACAATTAGGTTTCCAAATCATCTTATAAAAAGTGAGCCATCCTACTTTTAAAATCACTTGCTATGACAACTAATAAAAAGTTTAGTATCACGAAATTCTTGCAATACTTTAAAAAACATTATTGAAATAAAAATTGGACGTTTCATATCATAATAAAATAAATTATTACAGGATTATGGTCTCCGGTCTGAAAAAACCTAAATGTGACTTGGCATTTCTTTATATTTACACAGTTTACTAATGCTGCTCAAATGTGTCCGAGATGCGTTTATGCATTTTTTTTCAATTTTATGCATTAGTAGTAGGCTAAAACAGGACTTCACAAGTTCTCTTGTAAAATAAAATTATAAAAAAAGAACATGGAATAAACTGTGTACAGAAAGCGATTAAGGAACACTCAACATTAGGCTACTAAAAAGGTCAGTTTAATCTTGCAAAAACTCACGTTAATAAAAAAAAAATAGCTGCAGTACTCCGACTTTGCCACAAGGAAACGTGCGTATACCTGCTCAGACCCTGATGTGACGGTAAGTACTTTTCCACCTCAAAGACCGTTTTTATAAATATGAACGTTGCCGTGGATTTTAGCGTACACACACTCTAAGATCAAATCTGTGCGTACGCACATTTTATAAATGAGGCCCCAGGAGACCAGGAGTACAAAACCAAGGACTTTATTTATATCGAGGGGAATCACACGTAGCACAAGGAGTTGACATAAACAATACCGGACAAACCAACAGGGACCAGAACACTCTTTAAATACACTGAACAGGATGATGGGATGACAAGACACACCTGGGATCAATGGAAACCACATAGGAAACACCTGGGACAAATTAACTGAATACGTGGGGGACAAACTGGGTCACGGAGCAAAACATACCTGGGGATCAGGAGCCCTCCCTGGGCTTGACTGGGGATCTGAAGCCCTCCCTGGGCTTGACTGGGGAACAGGAACCCTCCCTGGACTAAACTGGGAATCAGGAGCCCTCCCTGGGCTTAACTGGGGATCTGGAGCCCTCCCTGGGCTTCACCTGGGCGGAACTGGGGATCTGGAGCCCTCCCTGGGCTTACCTGGGGATCAGGAGCCCTTCCTGGGCTTAACTGGGGATTTGGGAATGGCACTCCTGGCCGTGACTGAGGAATGGGATCCTCTGGGAACGGCTCTCCTGGCCGTGACTGAGGAACTGGATCCTCTGGGAACGGCTCTCCTGGCTGTGACTGAGGAACGGGATCCTCTGGGACTGGGAAGTGTTTACGAGGAGCTGGCGCTGGAGGGCGCTCTGGAGGAGTAGGCACAGCAAGGCGCTTTCGAGGAGCTGGCACTGGAGTGAGTTTTGGGGCTGGAGCCGACACTGGGGCCACATGAACGCTTGACGGGCCGGTGAACTAGAGTAAGCCGCGGACGGCGGGCTGGTTCTGGCTCGGGGCAGGACGCTCTCCAGACACCGGAGGATTCCTTCCCTCCAGCTCAGTCCTCAAAAAGGCGGAAAAAACAAGCATGAGGAAAAGTCGCCGCTCACTTTTTGTGTGGTCCGGTATTCTGTCACGGGTTGCTATGGTGCAGGAACATGGAGTGAGGAACGAGGAGACCAGGAGAACAAAACCAAGGACTTTATTTATATCGTGGGGAATCACACGTAGCACAAGGCATTGACATAAACAATACCAGACAAACCAACAGGGAACAGAACACTCTTTAAATAAACTAAACAGGCTAATGGGAAGACGAGACATACCTGGAGCTAATGAAACAATAAACATAGGAAACACCTTGGATAACTAATAAACAATCAGGGAGCAGGAACAGGAAGACCAAATGGGGGCATGGAAACATAAACATGTGACAATATGATTGTGCACTTTTTAAAAATCTTCAAATGATTTTGACAGATGGCTTGCAATGATTAAAAGCTTCATGAATAAAACATTTAACAAACATTATATAATGCTTAATGGATCATTAGTTAATGTTTACAAATGTCATTATACTTTCAATTCATATACGATTATGCACTTTTAAAAATTATATTCCAAAATTATACAATGATTAAAAGCTTATTTGTTAATGTATGAATGCTAACAAATGTCATTAAACTTCAGTTCATATATTATAATGCTCTTTTTTACATTTAAAAAATATTAGCTTAAAAAAATAAAAAATAGCTTAAGAATAGGTTAATTTGTAATTTTGAGAACTTCACAAACTATTCGTTAACATATTCATTAACTCATAATCACAGTTTAAGGTCACATATTTGGTCTCTGTTTGTTGCGTAGACTTCTACTTTTTACACATCTTAACAAATCATTTATTAATTATTTGTTCATGTTTTTTTGCAGTACCCAATCTAAAGTGGAAACTTTTTGTCAACTGAAAATGTTTATTAACATTTACTACTCATTAGTACCTTTATGAGCTGTCATCGCAATGGCAAAAAGTGTCCCAAATTACCGTAATTCACAATATTTGCAAATTTTTCCAAATAATTTTTGCAGTACCCAAAAGCAACCCTTGATACATCTCTCTACATGTAAAGCTAGGACAAATAAAGTAAGGTTGGGAAATTTGTAACTTACATGCTTAGAGCAGAACCATGCATCCTTCATTTATATTTCTACATGCCTCCCTGCAATACAACTCTGGTTCTTCAATCGCGCCATCTAGTGGTCTGTTATGGATACAATTACAACTGCTACAACTGATAACGGAGTGCTCAAGCGGGTACTGCGAGTCATGTTGAGGTAATTAAAATGTCAAATTAATATTTTGCTTTCAATTATTTACTTATCAGGCAATTGGCTGCATGATAAGAGAGATAATTACGCAGTGTAGTCTTTATCACCCTGCAGAGGTTTCTTTTGCAAAATATCCTCAGCCTTTTCGCTCCCCACTTGTCATAGCTCCGTGCCCCCAGTTTGGGAACCACTGCTGTAGAGGAACTTGTCAATTCAGCATTCAGTATGTGAAGCAGTTCATTTTGCTAGAGTCAGGATTTCATAAAGAGCTACTTTACACAGTCTGCATATGTAGAGCTTGCAGATTCCTGTGAATGAATCATAGCCTCCAGATATTGAGCATATCAGAGCAACAGCAAGCACTGGTAAAGAAGTAATTGTGGATGGGTGCCAGCAAAAACTCTTTGAAGGGTCTCTGTTCAGCCACATAAATGTGAGTTTTATATTAGTCATTCATCTTTCAGCATTTATTCTATGGTGACACACATACTGTACCTATGACTCATATTCTGTCCAAAATAGGGATGCATTACCATTTATCTACAGCTGAAGTTTAGGTGTTTTGTATTGATACAAAATATTGATAACAACTGCACTAACCAGCTACATATGTTAGCTTTATGTCACCTAGTAAGTAAGCCATTTGTAAGTTCATTTTAAGAGTACATTATGTAAAGTCTACAGATACTTTATTTTTGGTCTTCACTGCAATGGTAGTGGCTGTGGTTTAAAGTCTTTAAGATAAAGACATATACATCTGGACATGAGCATGAGTTTTGGGTGTGACTATCTCTTTGAGAAACATATGTGAAGAAAAAAAGAAAAAGAATATATATATATATATATATATATATATATATACTGTATATATACACTGTATACACATTATTGTGATGTTTAAAAAAAAAAAAAAGATAAGAATAAGAAAGTTTGAACCGACAAAAAGCAGTAGCCCCCAAAACGCCCATTATTGAATGTGATGGACAACTTTGAAAGATATAGATACAATGCAATGAATTCATAAGTTACAGAAAGGGTACAAAAGAACATTCAAGTATTGAGATGTCCCGGTCTCTATCCAATTATCATCAAGTGAAAACTATATCAAACCACTTTTGAAAAGCATTTTCAAAACAAAATCTTGAGAGAGAGATGCCTCAGAGAGACTAGCAGTTATTTGAAAGAGCTACATGTTCAGTAACTGAGAGTTTTAAAAGGAATTATATAAACTGTAGAATAGAGAAATACTGCAAGCAAACATGTACAGTATATATATATATATATATATATATATGTGTGCATGTGTGTGTGTGTGTTATATGTTCCCTGTGTGTGTTCTGCCCCTGTCTGCTGTGTTTTGCTGTGCCTTGTTTAACTCCATAGCTACCCTCATTAGTTGCCATAGTCACTCATTGGACCACACCCAGTCCTTGTTAGTTCCCATAGCAACACATTGGTCCCTTTTGTTCTCCCTTGTATAAATAGCTCTTGTGTTTCCCTTATGCTTTGTCAGTTGTTGATAGTAATGGTTGCTATTTTGCCCTGTTTAGTTTCTTACAGTGGCCGAGAAGTGCAAAACAAATCACAATTCTGAAAACAAAATAACAAATTACAAAAAAAGGCAGAGGTGTGTTAAATTGAGATTTTTTATGTGTGGCGGAGATAATATGTATTTAAAGGGGATAATATAAATACAAAATATTAAGAGTTGAACAGTCTTTTTATTAGGAAAATTAAACTGGAATTATGTTATATCCAACAGCATTAAGATACATAGTTCAAAAACAGCAGGTGGCCTTATTGAAAATGCTAATTGATTCTCTGCCATTAGGAGGCGCTTTTGGAACAGCAGTAATATAGCGGCGCAGCACTGCTCTCATAAACACTACTTTATCAGGCATTATATTTAGGATGAAATGAAAATGGTATCAAATAATTTCTGAAGATTTTTAGCTAATGTTCGGTATTCTATTTGGTGGATCACTAGTCGCATATGTCATCAGGTTGTGGCCACAGTGTCTATGTGGTCAATAAATTGATCTTATTTTTTAAAAGGTTTTTCTGAGTCATCTTTTCACATTGTTACAAGGTTGTTTAAATATCAATAAACAACTAATACACTTACAATAATAATGTTAATTATAGAAACACTTGAGTATAGGCTAATACAACAAATTTAAAGTGTCATCTGAATTAATCTGCGGATTCAACGCAGCACGGCGTGCTCGTCTGTTGACTATTGCAGTTATGCCACACTTCAATATCTTTATGATGAAGGTTTACACTAAGAAAATAACATTTGCAAATTGCATTGCAGCTGTGAGAGATTTTATACTCTTCACTCACACCGTTGCTCCCGTGCTGTGTTCTGTATATACTGTACATATATAGCTTATAGCACGAGAAGGTGAAATATGATTTATTAAAGATTTCTATATTAAAGAGAGCTACTGTTTGTATATCTATATTTTATACACGCATTTATTTAGCCTTTCATTTGTTTGACCTATTCTAATTGCAGTCGCCGACATTAGTCAGTAATTGGTTTGAGGTTGGACTGGGCTACGAGAATTATCATCTGTCAAATTCACAATGAAAATGTATGCAGGACTATGTTCGTGCATTTGACTATGAAAAACAGTAGGCTATTTCGCAACGCAGTTTTTTCCCCAGTTTTAAGTCCTAAAGCATGCAGTATTGCTTTTTATTTCTTGATTTCTCGTGATCTTGGCATAACTAATTGTTTTATCGTGATCTAGATACAAAAGACAGTTGCACTAATGAGAAAAACAAGAAAGAAAAAAGGGAAATAACAATGCGTCTCCGGCTTTCCGTACTTTTACGATTGGATAGTTAAAAAACACCTATCAAGGTTTGAAAATGCCCAATAATTGAGAGATGCCCCCTTTTAGTTCCGCAGAGACCTATACTTGGATTTGTCAATGTGTTTTCTGACTTATTATTTTGTTTTCAAATTTGTTATTGTGTTTTCTGACTTGTTATAATGTTTTCGGAATTGTTGTTGTGTTTTCTAAACTGTTATTTTGTTTTTTAGATTTGCATTTGCATTTGTAATTTGTTTTCAGAATTGTGATTTCTTTTGCACTTCTCTGCCACCTTAGTTTCTTGTTCTTGCTGTTTTGTGTTCTTTGTTTATTTTGTAACTTTATTAAACTACCTGGGCCTGTTTTCCCTAGCTACCTCAACATTACTCTCTCTCTCTCTATATATATATACACTGAACAAAATTGTAAACGCAACACTTTTGTTTTTGCCCCCATATTTCATGAGCTGAACTCAAAAGATCAAGACTTTTTCTATGAGTGGCCTTTTATTGTGGCCAGCCTAAGGCACACCTGTGCAATAATCATGCTGTCTAATCAGCATCTTGATATGCCACACCTGTGAGGTGGATGGATTATCTCGGCAAAGGAGAAGTGCTCACTAACACAGATTTAGACAGATTTGTGAACAATATTTGAGAGAAATAGGCCTTTTGTGTACATAGAAAAAGTCTTAGATCTTTGAGTTCAGCTCATGAAAAATGGGGGCAAAAACAAAAGTGTTGCATTTATAATTTTGTTAAGTGTATATAGGCTATCAAAGCAAAGTCTAATCTTTGGATCACTATTGTCACCGATTGGTGACACTAGTGATCCAAAAATTAGACGTTGCTTTGATTAATGCATTTTTCATGCATACAGTTTATTGTTTTGATTGAATTCAACATGTCATTATAAAATACAATTGCTCTGAATATTATCCCAAATATACTGACTATCATAACATTATTGAAACAGTGGTTCCAAACTAATGATAGCTGAGAACGTTCTCTATAAATTATGACTAATTAATTTATTTGGGAGGATGGAAATCCTAGCCCCAAATTATACCTTCAGCATCCTTATATGAGACTGTAATGTCTTTCAGGTTTTTTCAGCGTTCTTTCAGCATCAGCATATTTATCGATGTGTTGAAAAAAGTATTTTGTATTGTCAAAAGCATGTTGAGAGCTGTAATTCTGAATGTGTCCATCTCCTCAAGGAAACGCTTTCTGAATAGTAGATTGAAATTACAGTGTAGAAAAGTTTTCCTCAAAATGAACAAACTGTGATTCTGAAAAGAAAATATTGGACTGCCCTGGGATACATTTATATTATTCTCTTTCTCTCTTTTTAGATGACTTGAGTCATGAAGCCTCTGGACCATTTCTGGATGTGGCCACCTCACCCGCCTCAACCCATTTGTTTGGCAGCTTCCATATGACAGACAGGAATCCAGCTTCTGTAGTCCAGTCAGATCCCACAGGCTCATCAAAGGGTAGCAGGGAACAACCTGAATTTCCCTCTATACTCACATTACTTGCCAGCACGGCACAAAAGCCTCCTGAACTCTTGTTAAAAGTTGTTGCACGTGACAATGAAACACATCAATGGCCTTCAAATGTATCTTTGGGACGAGTGGAGCCATTTACTCTTCCATCGTCTGTGCTTGTCAGCAACCAGTCCTCCAACTCAGGTTTGTTCGCAGCATGGCTGTTATTTTTCACCCGCTATTTCTATATCTTACAGCTAATTTAGATGTCATTGTGTTTATACAGACTAGTCAATCATGGGTCAATTATTCCTTAAACTTGGAAGTGTATTATGGAAATGTTGATTTAAAGCGAATCAACAACATATGCAAGCCATAATTCTTGTGAGCAAAAAATCTAAGCAAGTGGGTCATTGCATGTTTTTGCGCCATTTATGGCAAAGCAAACATGAATCTGGAAATGGAGGTGCACATTTTCACTTTTCACCTGCATCTCTCAGCTGTGCAGATAGTCTCTCCATTAGTAGACTATGTTTCTGTACATCCAGTGAAAATGAGTAGTCATGCAAGCCCTGCTATCAACATCAAGTTTGCCATCTTTACCGTCATCACATGAATCATGGGTATTGTCCAATAATCATGTCCAAAACCCCTGATTGAAGCATTTCGAATTTAAATTGCCTCAACACATAATTGTATCATTTTTACCTTTGTTTGAACAAAATGAAGCACTAGCAACTTCAAAACAGTTCTGCAAACTCAGCTGTAGCAGTTTTCGTAGAACCCATTCAACAGGCCCAGAGCACTAAACATGCCCCAGTGTTTAACAACGGAATCCCCAAAAATGGCATCTAAAACTGTGCTACTCTCAACACTTGCCCACACATAGTGATGTCAATTGCCTCATTGTTGGACCCCACTTATCACAGGAAAGTGAGTATAATGGCATATTTATGCAAAGCTGAACCACATTCAGTGATATTTACATTTAAAGCATTTAATAGACTTATTCAGAATACTTATAGATAGTGGATCGAATATAGGACAGTGCTGGTCTGTTGATTACCTCATGCTACGATAAGAGTTTTGAACTTGGTTTATGTAAGGAAAAGAAGCCAGTCGAGAGAGTGTGGGAGTGGAATTACTTGAGAGTTTGAAGATCAGTAATGCTGCCACATGCGTAATGAGCTGTTGAGGTTTTACTGAAGTAAAATTCTTTATAGTAGAGCCAAAAACACTTGCTTTCCATCAGCTCTATACAATGTAAATTGAATTGAATACAATGCGATTTGAATCCCATTGAACTTCTTTAATATCATTTATTTCCCTGTGATACATGACAGTCAACCAAAACCTATGTAGGGTAAGACTTGATTTTCTTGATTTTTTACAAATTTTTTTGGATCATGACAAATGGGAATAATGTGGTTGGAGAGGAGGGGTTAAAAAATAAAAGTAAATCATCAGAAAAGGAAAGTAATTTCAAAAGCTATGATAAAAGATTATCTTTTTTTTTTAATAATGTGCACAGATGAATGAATGTGCAGTAAACTTTCTATTTGAAACATTTTGTTTTACAAATTATGAAGACATGATTAATTTTTTTTTTGGCACATTCATTGATCATTCACAGTAACAACAAATTTGATTTCATGGTGACTTAAGTGAGAAGCATAACCTCCATCTATGAAATATATACTGACCAAACATCTCCAACACTCGAAACTCCAGTTTTGACCTCTATAGGTACTGAGTTTTTCCTTGTACATTTATTCTTTGTAATGAAGCCCTCAGGTCAGTTAACAACCATTGGCCAATCAAGCTCAGGTATCCAAACAGCAAGCACTGGTGTTTTGCAGTAACAGACAAAGAATATAATATAATATAATATAATAAACAGAGTGTAACAGAGTAACAAACAGAGAATATGATGAACAGAAAAGTAAAGTATACTTTTTATATATATAATAACCATAACTCCACTTTGTTAAGCCTGTAAAGCTGACATCCCTATTGACATGCTATATGTACTGTACAGTATAGTGAAACTGCTATACTAAGATACATAGTAATTGATCCAAATCCTAGAGCAGTTCAGAATCACAAGTTCTTAAAAAAAATAACCTGTTGAAGTCAGCTTGTGTTAATGTCAATGTTTCATCTAATTCCCTGGGATCAGATGAGACATTCATAGCTGGGGCAATTAAATATTTAAAGATGGGCCATCAGCTGTCAAGGGTTTTGAGATAGAGTTTCCCCTTCATAACTCTATAAGAAGTCTTAGAATTAGATACAATAAGTACATTTTCAATGCCAAGCTAAAAGTTTAGCTTACAAAAAAAAAATCAACCATACACGAATATCCAACAACACTAGAATTGGCCAATTCTAGACCAACCATTGACAATTTTGAAAATGAAGTTATGTTGAATCAGAGAAGGTATGTAATTAGGCTTTCACAATATCATAAAAATAGAAATTATATATATATATATATATATATATATATATATATATTCTAGAACACAGCATTTATTTATGATACATGCTTCTTCTAGCAGTTTACTTCTGAAGCAGTTGAATGTTTTCTGCAGGTATTCTGACCTGAAGCATGCATTCTGAACCTGAAGCACAATCTTGACGCATTGGCTGTAAATTAGTATTTAATGACCCAAACAAAGCTACTTGGAAACACACTTAGAGAAAAGACTAATGGCAAAGCTGATCAGTTTGTTGATGAAAATGTATTCTGAGATGACCATGTCTTTGATGGCTGATCCTTTTATAAGATGACTGTAATATAATAGGTATTCTGAAGTGACCTCGAATCAAATGTTGTTCATAGAAATATCATTAGTGATCATGCTTCTGTTATACTTGTAAACCTGAGGCCTCCACTTGTATTTTCCTACATAAAACATCATATACCTTAAAACTGACAAATATCAAAATTAATACATGCAACTTTTCATATGTAATGTTTTTATGTTTGTATATATGCTGAAACATGCAATATGGACTTATTCACAGCATATGAAACAAACATTTTCAACAATCTCATGGCAGTTTGTAACTGTTTTATGTGTTGGCGGATTGGTGGCTGATTCACGTGAATTTGTATGATCTCATTAGTACATTTTCAATTATTGAAAATTATAACAAATAAATAATACATTGTACACATCTGCTTATGGACCTTCGTGCTTACTTTTTATATTATTCTATAAATTGTATGTTTTTGTACGATTCACGAAAAGCAAAGTGTAAAAATCGTAAAAAATCTCTACACATCCTTTATATTATATTTACTATATAGTATACATGTTTATTAAGAAATATATTTAGATTCAAAGCCTTTGTAAAATACTCTATAAACACACCTGTGACCTTATTAATTAAGTATTACTGTTGCTATGTGATTATTTTATGAAACCTTGCCAGTTAAAGTCCCATGAAGCCATGGTTTACAGTGAATGTAAGAAAAGCCTTAGCTATTCTAAAATCGCTGTAAACCAGAGCTTCTTAGGGCTTATTGCTTTATTTTATAAATTGCATATATATATTTCAGCCATATTAATCACATTAAATCAGTATTTGATGTACCTTAAAGGATTCATAAACATTTCTTCATACTTAAAATGCCTTTCTTTTAGATACTGTCATGTAAATATATGACAATATATTCTGTTAGAACTACATTTTACATACAAATACCTCTGTTTACTGACATCACTGTCCTTATTACATTACCTTTATACACTTCATAACATCATTGTTAACATGATTCTCACCACCATCGCCGTTATCGTTTCAGTCACTGTCATCACCATCATTATAATCGTCACTTCACCATCTTCATTCTCCTTAGATGTTCTACAGTCACCTCACAGCTCTCTCATCTCAAGTGTTTTGTTGTTTCAGAGTTTGAGTGGATATCTGAGCTTGTGGCACCTGCGGCCACATCCAGAGCTGCAGACCCTCTTCATAAAGCCAGTGATTCTAACAGATATTCACCTGAGCAGAAAAACACTGCTGCATCCAATAGATCTTCGGCTACAGCTGTGAACAACACACAACGAGAACGACCAGCCATTACAACCACTACTGTATCTCAGCCTACAATATTTAACAGCAATACTGTCACCACAACCAGCATCCCCTTTAAGAAAACCACAAATCAGATTAGCACTACCCAATCATCTGCTGCTAAACGACACTCCAAAACACCTAGGACAACTATCAGAACTACAACTACAGAATCTCCAAAGACAACACCTAGAATCCTTCCTGTCTCCACCTCACAGAGTGCTAAGTTGGACCCTTCAAGGAGCACCTTAGCTCCCCCAAGAGCTGCTGCTACTGAGGCCTCGATGCTGAGATGTAACATCACTGACAAGATGTGGATAAAAACAGGTGCGATTGCTCAGATCAAATATTGATCTTTATGAAATGACAGAAAATCATTGTAGTGTAACAGTGTTGTAGTCGAGACCAGCTCGTTCAAGTCTGAGTTAAGACTGAGACCAGAAGAGGGTTGATTCCTACTTAAGACTGAGTCCACATGCTCTCAAGTCTTTTACCAGACCAAGACAATGAAAATATGGTTTTGGGCTCGCACTCAAGATTGAGACTGGTTTTGAGTACTACAGCATTTACTGTCATTTGCCACTGCTGCCATCAATCATGTTGAATAAATCCACCTGTACATGTTCAATTACGGATGAATCCTATTTGTTATCATGACAGATTGTGTAGGTGCTACTGAGAGTCCAAGAGCATATTTACATCATGGATTCGGGACTCGAGTCTCGACTTGGACTCAACCTTCTTCTGGTCTTGACTTTGGCCCTGTTTATACCTGGTATTAAGATGTGTTTTGGTTGATCAGATCACAAGTAGATGAGGAAGACACATTCCCATTTTTACCTACTGTTTTAGTCTGTATCTTTTGTTTACTTTCGACCACTTTCTTGATAGGAAAAGGGAGAGTCTATGGACGGATGTATGTATGGGCTTTTTCTGATCTTTCAATCTAATATTGTGAAATAAGCTCACACAATTTACTTATGAATGAGACAACGGAAAAGGATTTGGAGCAGTAGTGGCTCCTGACTGTAAATTTAGGTGGGGCAGATTCTGGGTCGTGGTGCTGCTAGTTTAAAAAACCTCAAGAAAGCTTATAGTCTTTATAGTCTAACACATGCCCCCACACTTTTGGCAGAGATCTAATGTCCTTGCGTTATTCAGCCAGTGGGCGGCACGCTAATGTTGATTGACAGGCTCAAAGTACACACACACACAGAATGCTATATAATTATTGCCTTAATATTGTCTCCGAATGTGGATTTAAAATGTTACAAGTTTTTAGAGGAATTTAAGTGAGGAAACAAATATCATGTCTCATCTCAAAACGAACATAAAACAAACACAACAGAACTATATAGGCTAAAGGCTTTTTATGTGAGTACATTTAAACTTCAGGATTAACACTTTTATTAATTTAAAACACTACTCCACATAGGAAAAACAGACATGCCAGCTACTTACTGACCTGATGCAGACACATATAGCTGAAGCTGACTGATATCGTCTTGGTCTGGAGTGAGACAAAGTAACACGAAAATAAGCGGGGCAGTCTCAAAACTGCCCAAATGGCTCTCAATTAGAACGTGTTGCAGTTCCACTTTTCACCACAGATTTACATTAAAAAATTGGTGGGGCGCTGTTGAGTTTGGGAGGACGACTGCCCTACTTAGTATCATCTTACATGCCTGCTGAAGCTTGCGATGAATTTTAATATATCCTGTGCACTTTATGACTTAAAATTGTCAAGAAAATCCGAAAAATATTTGTTGCAGAATGCTGAACACATTTACAGTTTATTATTTATTCAGTTTATCTAGAGGTCTATGTTTTGGGTGAATATTTTGGTGGGGCTCTGCACCCCACCTGCCCTTACAGATGAGTCACGCCTGATTCGGAGAGCAGCAGCTTTCGTTTCTTACACTTATCTTAATCAGATATTGTCTTACTATTGGGAAATGATAGGGTCTGTATTACTTACTATTGGAGAAAGTGTAACGGTCAACTTGGATCACATGTGCCTTAATAACCAATCACATTACAGCCTTGATGTCATTGAATTTTAGTCAGTTGTGTGACACTCAATAGCCGTTTACGGATACCATAGGAATGAATGAGAAGTGCCGTAAGCTGTATCCCACCTGTCGCAAAAACTAAAGTATTGTTTAGTGTAAAACATGTTGAAGATTAGCCGATAGGCTGTCAATTCATTAAATGATGAGCTGTTTCCTCTAAAAAGCTGTTTATTCAGCGTAGTGAAGCCTCTCCTCCATTGACATCCATAAAAAAAAATTAAAAAAAATGCCTCTGGTCTCCTTTCCCACGTACTGCCAAAGTGGAAGCGGTAGCATTAGTCGTTACACTTTTTTGGCTAAAGGTTGCAGGCTTGCCTTCTAGTGGCTTTGTCTTCATACCAGGTGTAAACAGTGCCTTGGATGAGCTGGTCCCGACTATAGCATTACTGTAAATTACACTATAAAAAATTACACTGCCAAGAATTTACAGGATTAAAGAGTATTATTTTACAATAAATTACTGTAGTCAGAAATTTACTGTGCAATCAATGCATGCTGGGTCATTTTCTTACAAATTACTGTGAATGAACAGCAAAATGATGCTAGCATCACAGTAATTTACTGTTCTTCTTTTATTGTGAATTCACATTATAACATTGTCTTTAACTGTGCCACTGTGAGAAATTACCAAACACAACAGAACTATATAGGCTAAAGGCTTTTTATGTGAGTACATTTAAACTTCAGGATTAACACTTTTATTAATTTAAAACACTACTCCACATAGGAAAAACAGACATGCCAGCTACTTACTGACCTGATGCAGACACATATAGCTGAAGCTGACTGATATCGTCTTGGTCTGGAGTGAGACAAAGTAACACGAAAATAAGCGGGGCAGTCTCAAAACTGCCCAAATGGCTCTCAATTAGAACGTGTTGCAGTTCCACTTTTCACCACAGATTTACATTAAAAAATTGGTGGGGCGCTGTTGAGTTTGGGAGGACGACTGCCCTACTTAGTATCATCTTACATGCCTGCTGAAGCTTGCGATGAATTTTAATATATCCTGTGCACTTTATGACTTAAAATTGTCAAGAAAATCCGAAAAATATTTGTTGCAGAATGCTGAACACATTTACAGTTTATTATTTATTCAGTTTATCTAGAGGTCTATGTTTTGGGTGAATATTTTGGTGGGGCTCTGCACCCCACCTGCCCTTACAGATGAGTCACGCCTGATTCGGAGAGCAGCAGCTTTCGTTTCTTACACTTATCTTAATCAGATATTGTCTTACTATTGGGAAATGATAGGGTCTGTATTACTTACTATTGGAGAAAGTGTAACGGTCAACTTGGATCACATGTGCCTTAATAACCAATCACATTACAGCCTTGATGTCATTGAATTTTAGTCAGTTGTGTGGCCTTAATAACCAATCACATTACAGCCTTGATGTCATTGAATTTTAGTCAGTTGTGTGACACTCAATAGCCGTTTACGGATACCATAGGAATGAATGAGAAGTGCCGTAAGCTGTATCCCACCTGTCGCAAAAACTAAAGTATTGTTTAGTGTAAAACATGTTGAAGATTAGCCGATAGGCTGTCAATTCATTAAATGATGAGCTGTTTCCTCTAAAAAGCTGTTTATTCAGCGTAGTGAAGCCTCTCCTCCATTGACATCCATAAAAAAAAATTAAAAAAAATGCCTCTGGTCTCCTTTCCCACGTACTGCCAAAGTGGAAGCGGTAGCATTAGTCGTTACACTTTTTTGGCTAAAGGTTGCAGGCTTGCCTTCTAGTGGCTTTGTCTTCATACCAGGTGTAAACAGTGCCTTGGATGAGCTGGTCCCGACTATAGCATTACTGTAAATTACACTATAAAAAATTACACTGCCAAGAATTTACAGGATTAAAGAGTATTATTTTACAATAAATTACTGTAGTCAGAAATTTACTGTGCAATCAATGCATGCTGGGTCATTTTCTTACAAATTACTGTGAATGAACAGCAAAATGATGCTAGCATCACAGTAATTTACTGTTCTTCTTTTATTGTGAATTCACATTATAACATTGTCTTTAACTGTGCCACTGTGAGAAATTACTGCTGTAATTGTTTGGAAGTCACCATAATGGTGGTTAGTGATTAATATTTGTTTGGGATCTTGGACCAATTATATTCATATTCAAATTTTTAATCTACTCATGTCAGAAATGTGACAAATTAAAACTAGAATATGAAATAAGCTAATTGCCCGACTTTAAGTAAGTTGAACTATTCTTATCATGAACATTAATATTTTATTTTAGCATTATTTAAGCATGAAGATTAATCAATAACTTACTTCATATTCATAACTGTTTGTGGATACATCTTTCACAATAGCGAAACAATTGCTGAGATACGTCTTTGAAAGATGTGACATCAGTACTCGACATACAAAACACAACAATGTTAACACTCAACAAATAAAAACAACACTAACAACATACCAACATTACAAAATAAACAAACACAAACAGTTAAAAGTGAACAAAAAAAAAAAACAGTTCAATAGCACAAATAAAACCAACAAGAATAAAAAAAAAAAAAAAAAAAAAAAATTCCACAAACAGATTTTTCTCTACAGCATGATTTTTTTGCCTTCATAGTACATACGCACTGTAGAGACACAGTATGGTGCTGTTTGTTTACAAGAGAAGTCCCACTGTGAAATTACGGTGAAAGTAATGCAAATATTAACCTGGAATATACTATAAGTTCACACTAAAATTTTAAGTGTACAGTGAGCACTGCTAATAGGTGTAACCAAGTGCCTTACAAAATTACTCTTACAGAAATTGACCATGGTAACCATAGTTCTGCCAAAATACTAGTTACTCCAATCTGTGAAAGAAATTAGCCATAATCACATG
Source organism: Sinocyclocheilus anshuiensis (assembly GCF_001515605.1). Classification (NCBI taxonomy): domain Eukaryota; kingdom Metazoa; phylum Chordata; class Actinopteri; order Cypriniformes; family Cyprinidae; genus Sinocyclocheilus; species Sinocyclocheilus anshuiensis. Next base: position 1,105,528 of record NW_015547725.1, read on the forward strand.
GAACTGGAGAAGTGGCCTGGTTCTTACAGTATGTGCAATTACAGATTAAAACAAGCTCAAGTCAAGCCACCTTTATTTAACAATGTTTTATACAATAAAGATTGTTCCAAAAGCAGCTTCAGTATAAATCAGGAAAATAACACGGGTCAATTCAAATTCTTCAAATATGAGACAAATTCAAATTCTGCTGTAAAGCAGCTCTAAAAAATAAATTTGTATAATTATTTAGCTCAAATCAGTTTAATGTTAATTCAGTTCAGTTCAATAACTTTGCAAAGCTTATCAATTATGAAACAAGTTCAATTACCATGTAATTTGCCAGTCCCAATCCTTCCCGCCTCTTCAACGGCCTTATAAATTAAAGTGGCAAAAAGTTATTAAATACATTTAAAAAAACAAAAAACAAAGAAAGATTCTAACAATGTTTGCAAAAATCTAATACTAATTTATCAAGAGTGTTTAGTAGTAACAATAGCTGCATATTTTTGGTGAAAAACTATGGTTACCATGGCACATTTTCTTAACAGTTCTTCCTGATCAAATGGTTTTATTAGAACATATAACTTATATCTTTCAAAGCATTTTTTTCTTTCTGTCAATCACAGTGTTGTCCGTACAGTTACGGAGGAGTCGTCTAGACAGTATTTTGAAGCAGAATCTCCCTCGAGGGTTTACTCAAGCTCTGAAGAAGGCCTTGAATGACAGCACGGTTCAGGCTAAGGTTTGCACTTCATGAATTTATAACACAGTCATCGTTTACAGTTTGTTCAGCATCAAATATGCACCAACACAAATGACATTCTGCTTTAAGCAATGTTTGCTATCTTGATATAGCTACCACCAAATCTAGCTACTAAATTAGACAACCCCTTCAGTCACACATCCCTCTCTTAACATTAGCAAACACGTGCAAAAGAAGTTTTAACAGATCAATGTTTTAGCCAATCACCTTATGCTGTAAAAGCCATGTGACTGATCATTCTGAAACACAAAATTTGTTTTGCACACATAATGGTGTAATCCACAAGCAGGGGCTAAGCATGGGTATTTTATATTCTGTTATCAGCAGTTCTCTTGCTTTATTGCTTGTCATCTTCTCTTTCTCATGTTAATATTCATTTCAATTGTCATGCTGGAAGCAATCCAGGGAAAACTGAAAAGTTTGTGGCCCATCAAAGTGATGATTGAAGGAACTACAAGGGTTTTTATTTGGCCATTATTTTTTATTTGGGAACATTTTATTAAAGTAATATTCACACCATGGGTAATTAATTTTTGATTCATGATTTCACTTAGAAGCTAAAAAATATTGGTATTTGATCATTTTGATATTTGCTCGCAATATGCTAACACTCTTAATGACGCTAGTTCATGCTGATATATGCTGGTTTACCCCTGGTAGATAAAGCTGGTCAATCAGCATGATTTTTTTTTCAATTCTTCTTCTTCTTCTTCTTCTTCAATCAAACTGGGGGGAAAAAAATAAGTTTTTTCTCTGTGCCCTTGAATTTTTGGACTAAGTATTTAAATGTCGCTTTTTGAAAAGGAAAACTGTTCACAGGAGTAAATTCAGAAGTATTTATTTGCATGCACTGGATGGAAAATTGAAAAAGCAGGTTTTTGCTCAAGAAACGTTGTTATGCTTCAGCTCCTTTTGATTCAATGAATCAATGCTTCAGTTTGTAATCAGATCATTTTAATCTGCTAAATTTTCAGTCCAAGGATCCAGAAAGCAAATGCATTCCACAGTCAGTCCCAAACAGTACTAATGCAGAATAAACTCAGATGATTACATGGCAGACTCATGTCTATTTTTCAGTGAATTATTAATTCCACTGTGTATTTAACTTACTGAAATTAAAATGTATTCCTTAATGAGTAAACCTTTTAAATTAGCACCAAACTACAGAATACATCTTTAATACTAGTGTTTCCTGTATATTTTCACCTTCAGATTGAGAGCATCTCCAGTGTACCTAACGTGACGGTCGGTTACTATGTGACCCGTGGAGAGATGGTGTACACTGCTTCGGTGGTTGTGGAGGCTCTAAGTGTCTATGGTATTGAGAGATTGATGGCAGACATCCGGCAGTTTGTGCCACTGGTGCAGGCGATTCCCATCCCACCAGTCCCCTGGAGACCCAGCCCTGCCATCTCACTGATGCTGAAGACAGGTTAGGCTCACAGCTCAATCTCTGTCACCAATGTCACTAATGTGCCATTGCTGCCACACATACAGTATCTATCTATCTATCTATCTATCTATCAGTATCTACTGTATCTATCTATAGTGGGTTTTCTTCTGCATTGTGTTTTGTTAATTAAATAGACCCCACATATAATAACACGATGATGCAGTTGTCAGCTGATTTATATTCTGTTTCTCTCAGTTTCTCGCTATGAAATCCAGTGAAAGAGAGCGCGCGTATAGAAATTACATCAGCTTTGCCCTCACGCTTACATGACGTAACTTACATAATAGTGCTTCCTTAACATTTTATAGTTTAACAGATTGAAAAAAAAGGGTAAAACAAAACCAATAACAAAAAATACAGATATACATATATAAAGAAATTAAAATGACACTATTATCCTTATGATCACATTCCAATACAGATTTCAAAATAAAATAATATATACAGTATACTTTGAATGCCGTGTCACTTGAAGTTATTTAATATGAATTCATTGTTTATAGACAATAGTAACACTGTTAGCAAAACAGAAGGAGACAACACGGGAAACTTCCACTTCCACGAAGGTTTATTAACACATCTGAGGTAAGATAGCAGATGATGGCTGATGGTAAGCAGATGATCTTGAGAGAAGTGCAAATTAGCTGAGTTTCTCTTTGCAGGATGGCTGACAGCAGAGCTGGGTCTGGTATATCATAACGAGCTACACAGGATCTCTCTTCGGGCCATATCCTTCCCAATCCACCAAGTATTCAAGGCAGCTGCCTCGTCGCCGGGTGTCCAGGATGGTGTTGACTCAATAGAAGAGTTGATCGTCGATGACCTCTAGAGGAGGAGGCGGCATGTCAGGAATGCCAGATCTTGTGGAAGGAGAGACCAGAGGGTTAGTGAAGGGTTTGAGAAGGGATACATGGAAGGTTGTCGCAATACGGTAATGTGAAGGTAAGTCAAGTTGGTAAGTGACTTCGCTGATCTGCCTTCAGATGGTGAAGGGACCTATATAGCAGGGACAGGGCAGTCGAAGACGGATGTCCCTGGTCGAGAGCCAGATCTTCTGTCTCAGATAGTACTGGTGAGCGGTGGAATGGCGGCTGTAGACTTGACTCTTCTGTCTCCGAACTGCCCTTTGCAGATGGACGTGAGCCAAGTCCCAGACCCTCTCGCTCTCTTGGAACCAGTGGTTCACAGCTGGATCATCTGATGGCTCTCCTGACTAGGGAAACAGGGCTGGTTGGAAACCGAGTATGAAATGGAATGGTGTTAGGCCTGTGGTGTTCTGATGCAGAGTGTTCTGTGCATATTCGGCCCATAGAAGGTAGCGGCTCCAGCTGTGCTGGAGGTCATAGCAATAGGGCCGCAGGTATCTCCCGATCTCCTGAATCGTACGCTCAGTCTGGCCGTTAGTTTATGGATGATATCCTGATGACAAACTCACAGAGATTCCCAGGAGTTGGAATAATGATTGCCACACTCTGGAATTGAATTTTGGTCCACGATCTGAGACAATATCTTCAGGTAGCCCGAAGTGTCTAAAGGAGATCAGCGGTCTCAAAGGCGGTGGGTAGTCCCTTCAGAGGGATGAGTTTGCAGGCTTTTGAGAACCGGTGAGGAGGGCAGTCTCATTCCAGCTGCTGGTGGCCACCAGAGTGTGAAACTGGCGGGCATATTCACTCACTGAAGATTTACCTTGGCGTAGCTGGAAGAGTTGATTATGGACAGACAATGATGTAGCGGTCTGGCCGAAAACCTCCTTCAAATGGCTTACAAAAGCTGAGAGTGAATGGAGAACTGGGCCTTTGGCATCTCAAATGGATCTTGCCCATTGCAGAGCACGTCCAGATAATAGCAAGATTATATGCTATTTTGGCTCAGGCGCTGGGGAAAAGTTGAGGCTGCATCTCAAAGTAGAGAGAGCATTGTAGCAGAAACCCGATGCATTCCTCTGCCTTGCCTGAATAGGTCGCTGGACGGGGCATGGGACTGGCGCAGGCAGATAGCGAAGAAAAGGATGTCGGAGGGAGTAATGAATGACGGAGTGCTTCAATAAGTTCGGTGAAAGGATCCAGATTTTGGTCATCGCGTGCTACTGTGGGGTGTTGCATGTTGGTCTGGTCTTCTATTAGCAAAACAGAAGGAGACAACACAGGAAACTTCCACTTAACAAAAGTTTATTAACACAACTGAGGTAAGAGAGCAGGTGATGGCTGATGGTAAGTAGATGATCTTGAGAGAAGTGCCATTTAGCTGAATTAACTGAGTTTCTCTTTGCAGGTTGGCGGTGATTTTCCACAGAGTGAGCAGACAGAGGAAGACTAAAGATGGTCGATGGCAGGTAAGGATCACAGGTAAAGATCCGGGTAGGTTGACACATAGTGAACAACAAAACCAGACAATGAGATGGTGCAGAATGATGGCTTAAATACTGTGTGGTGATGAGGAAGGACAGGTGCAGTGCATCAAAACTCTGGGGATTGGGAATGAGTGGGCAGAGCTGAAGGATCTGGCGTTGACGGTGACTCTGTGACAAATGCATTACAATAACGTCCATTAGTTAACATTAGTTAATGCATTAATTAACAATGATCAATACATTTATTACAGTATTTATTCATCTTTGTTAATATTAGGTAAAAAAAATGCAGCTGCTCATTGTTAGTTCATATTAGCTCTATTCCACTAAATCAGGGGTCATCAAACTTGGTCCTTGAGGGCCGGTGTCCTGCAGAGTTTAGCTCCAACCCTAATCAAACACACCTGAACCAGCTAAACAAGGTCTTATTAGGTATACTTGAAACTTCCAGGCAGGTGTGTTAAAGCTACAATATGTAAGTTTTCACCGCCAAAGGGCGCGTATTCAAAACAAACAAAGAAACAAAGGCGTAGTTTGATGACGCCGTGACTGAGTGTGGAATCAATCGTAGTATGAAGCAGAGTGAGGCGGAAAGCCGTCGAAGCGAAACGAGGCTGCTGAAGCAATTTCTAATGAGAGATGAGAGTGACACACGGCTCGAAAGCAGCTGAGCTTTTATTATGCCACACTTTAGCGCTTCCGCTCCTTCCGGTCGTGCGTATGTGGGGTAAAGCAGTGCTGATTTATCATACTAGATATGTTTAAAACTTCTGCTATAATGCTACTCTGTGCGGCCGTCACCTTTCTAATAAAACGCACAACATATTAAAGCGTCTTTGGTGTTTCTTTGAAGGTGTATGACGTCATTGGCAGGCGACACAATGACACTATAGACACGGTCCGTGCCACTAGTTAAAATTGCTTATTTATCTGGATTTAAACATTCTTCGAAACATTTGGGATAATGTAAGTACACAAGTCAGCAAAATATATAACACTGTTCTAGTGGTTTTTGGATATTTTAATTAAAAAATCGTATTGCACCTTTAAGGGCAAGTTGGAGCTAAACTCTGCAGGACACCGGCCCTCCAGAACACAGTTTGGTGACCCCTGCACTAAATAATATTAACAGATTGATCTTTTGATTTTAATATTGTATTTTCATGTATTCATCTTTGTTTGGATTGTGATTAAAATGCAGTGGTTACATCTAATTTCAAATAAATACAACTTTTATTTTAAGGCTAGTATGGCATGTAATAGAGCAAATATACATCTTGATCTTGTTCATGTACTCTTTTAATCTTTCTTATATCTTGCTTAAAATAAATACTACTACTACTACTACTACTACTACTAATAATAATAATTGGCAATCGGAAAAATTATGAAACATTTAAATCGGTGTGTGTTAATGTTAAAATTAATATTAACTAAGATTAACGAATGCTTTAGAAGTATTCTCACTGGTAGTTCATGCTAACTAATATGGGTAACTAATGTTAACAACGGGTACCTTATTCTGAAATGTTACTAATATAATATACAATTAGTAGATAGATAGTCTTGCCCCTACAGCCGATTCACAGCTGTGCTGATATTAGTACAACAGCAGTTTTGGTCATGTGATGTTGTTTAATTACATCTTGAATCAGAATCAAACATTCAGCAATGCCATAGCATAATAAAACATAGTACTTCTGAGAATCGTACTGTTCAGAGAATGTTTGTGCAGTGCACTTAATAGAATATACTCTGCATGTTTCAGCAAATATTTTTATATGGTTTCTTTTATGTGTATATCTATATGTTTGTGTGTGTAGTTCTGAGGTTTGTAGGACCAGGAGATGACCTCAGGTCCTGCAGATTTACTCAGATGATGGAGCAGAGACTGGAGAATGCTTTTGCTGAGGCAGAGGCCATAGCGATGAACTCTCACAGCGGTCTCACTGTACAGGTGGGAGGAGCTTATCTTTTAATTACCTTTATTAACCTCCAAAACTATAACTTTCACATGTCAAATTAGTTTATATATATATATATATATATATATATATATATATATATATA
>NW_015547725.1:1115116-1132066 GCF_001515605.1 Sinocyclocheilus anshuiensis
ATCCAGCATCTTCACCTCCAAGATCGTCTGAGACCAGCCACCCGGACAGCTGCTGCAACAATCGGTTTGCATAACCAAATAATTTTTGCACAAACTGTCAGAAACCGTCTCAGGGAAGCTCATCTGCATGCTCGTCGTCCTCAGTGGGGTCTCAACCTGACTGCAGTTCTTCGTCGTGACCGACTTGAGTAGGCAAATGCTCACATTCGATGGTGTCTGGCACTTTGGAGAGGTGTTCTCTTCACGGATGAATCCCGGTTTTCATTATATTTTTGTTCAGTGTATATATATATATATATATATATATGTATGTGTGTGTGTGTGTTTATAATTACATTTTGTTGATTTTTAACTGGTAAAAGGTCAGTCTGAGCACAATATAATATAACCCTTTCATTTTCTCTTTGTCAAATTTTCTGTTTCTCACTCCTTTTTTCTCACAGATCTTGAGCACATCACAGTCTATGGGTTCTCCTGCTGTATCGCTGATATATGTGGTGCATAATGGCAGTGTCACTCTCAATGGCACAACTACCAGTAACCTCCTCAGCCAACTGACTGCCGAGCTTGTTGGTTACTTCCTGTTTTACCCTCCACTGATCACAGCTGAGCGTAAGTTCTCCCTGGGATTCCTCAGTTATACAAATAGGATGTAACATATGCAATTGTTACACTTTTTATTTCCTTTTATATTCCTTTTGGGAATAGTGTTGGTACAGTATGCAGAATTGACATGTAATAAATAATAAAGATGGTTATATAATTCAGTTGAGTATGATTCAGTATGGTTATTTTTTTGTTCATATTTATAAATCTGAAAAACAAACAAACATATAAACAGCATTAATGCTAAATATGTTTTTTTTTCAGACATGATCATCAACATTTTACAGTGAAAATAAGATAGATGATTCTCTACCAGAGAGAGGAAGTGGTTTCTGTTTGGTTTGTAGTGTTCACAGGAGGCGGAAACAGGTTCATGCATACATGGGCCAGGGCACAGCATGCACATCAAAGCCAATTCCAGGGAAAAATAATTAACAGTAGGGAATCCCAGATACGCTTGTGTGTGTGTCTGTATGGAAAGAACATGGCTCCACAAGCAACTGTAATGTGATGGTGAGAGCTATTCTATGGAGCTTATAATATGACAAAACAAATTGAATTTGTATTGTGTAAATTTGAATTATTGACAAATGTCATTTAACAAAACTGAATATTATGTGGCATTTAACATAGTTCTGAATTTGATTTTTTTTTAAAAACTTGAATATTAAACATTGGCGGAAGTCACGAACTGCAAGCTTTGAATGCTTATATCTTCTAAATCCGAATTTTGTCACTGTTTTGGAGCACACTGCCTTATAGATAACCTTAAAACTAACCTATTGATACTAACACCCAAAAACCTTTAATTTTGATTTCATGGGGACTTTAATTATTAGCTTTTCATTAAACTCATGAACCCCCTGCACTTCCTTAAAGAACCCCAGTTTGGGAAACCTTGATGTAATGTAATGTTGAATGGACTTCATGTTGTATTTTTATGTCAATCTGGTACAATATTGTCCTATTTAAATCAATGTGATAAACAAGTTAGCTCAAAAGTAATCAAAAAGTAGTCTTATTACATTACCGAAAATGTGTAATGAAATGGATTATGACTATTTGTCATGTAATTTGGAATCTGTAACGGACTACAATTTTTAAATCTACCCAGCACTGATGATACACTACACACTGTGGCATATGTAACAACTGAATACATTTGAATGCATCTAAGTATCAAGTAAAATGTGCAAAAATTGTGCCTTTAGGGGTACAACAGCTTGTCCCTTGGGCAGAACCCTTGTTCCAGAAAGGAACAACTTAAAAGGTATATATTAGTACCTTAGAGTAGCAATATGAACCTTTGAAGGTTTAAATATGTCTTTTTGAGGGTACCACCCCAGTGACCACCTGACACTTTTTGCACATCTGTTCTGAGAATACACATCCTCCATTGTCTTAACTCAGTGTTAACGGAGTGTGTCCGTAAGTATGTACTACATTTGTTGAAGAATTTAATTTGAGACTGTTAAAAAAGTGCATTCTAAAAGGCATGCATGTGTGTAGTAATTTCATTCTAGACAGTACATCTAATCCAACAACATCAATCACATCACTCATGCACATTTCAAGTACTGCTTTTCAGATACTAAATTGTAGGGAAATAGGGATATTCAGATTTCAGAGTCATTGAGTCATGTACCTAACAGATTCATTTGACAACGCTTATTCATACAGGATACTGAAACACCACTACTACATGTTGCTCTGAGACATGCAATTGATTCTACTTGTTTGGAACTATTTTTGTTGACAGAGCAAAAAAAAAAAAAAAAGACAAAGTAACTGGCAATATTATGTCTAAAGTGACATAGGTTGCTAAATCTTAACTTCGTATTTATTGTACTGCTGCATAAAAGCAATATGAGGCTAGCAATTGTGCTGTTGTTCAGAATATTAGCACGGTTGTGATTATCTGTCACGAATTCGGTCCATGGACTTCCGTTTATTCACCACCAGTACTGTACATTTTTTACCATATGATGAAATACTGGTCAAAACACTTAGGCTGCTGTTCCTCAGATTAGACCTTAGTAGACTTTAATGGAGTAAAGTAATTCAACAGCTGTTGAAATTTTACAGGCTGCTTAGTGATTCTGCCTTGAAGACAGGATGTCAGCCAGAGCCTTTAATCACACTGCCAGTATGCAATTGAGTAAAGGTTTCATTTGGGAAATGCGGCTAGACTCTCTGTACTGTCTGCTGGAGAGTAGATGTGCTCAGCTAAGCCTCTGGACCAAGGATCACTGACTAAGTGCCTAAAATGCTTAAAACAAATGAAGTTTGCAAATATTTCTTAAATAAATAAATACATGCATACATTCTAAATTTGTTGTATGTTTGTCCATAACATATTTGATACATGTTTAAATGAACAGATGTTAATACATTTTAAAATAGAAAAAATTGTGTTTTTGGTATTTTCATCACTGGTTTCATTATCGTTTTGGTCAGGCAAATGGATTAAAATGAATAATAATGACATGACAAATCATTAACATTTATTTTATATTTAAGCACTACATTGAAGACAGGATGTCAGCCAGAGCCTTTAATCACACTGCCAGTATGCAATTGAGTAAAGGTTTCATTTGGGAAATGCGGCTAGACTCTCTGTACTGTCTGCTGGAGAGTAGATGTGCTCAGCTAAGCCTCTGGACCAAGGATCAAAGCAATGTCTTTGGAAACAAGATTCCTTATCTATTCTCCCTCTCTACAAGTTTCTCTTGTTTTCTTTCTCTTCCCTCTCACTATCTTTCCTCTGCAGCTCTGGAATACCACAACCTTAACACATCTGTAGTAACCAGGCCATTTTGGATAATCACAGGTAATCGTCTTATTGATGTTGTTCATTAGTAGCCATATGAGTGAAAGAGCTTAATTCAGAGGAAGAATGGAGTGATGTGGTGTAAAATCATAATTGGTTTTGTGATTTTTACTTTGTGTCTGTTTACTTTAAGATCATCTATAGTACATGCTTATATATTCCTAAAAGCTCACATAATTAACTATTAGCACACAATTCCAAAAGCTAGATGGCAGGAAAGTTCACGTATAAATCGAGAGTTCACAAATAAACAGACTAATTGAAGATGTTTTGTCTTGTTGTGATATATTACGCACATTTGTGTTACGCATGACAAATACTTAAACAATTTGCTCCAGTGGGTTTGTATAATAACATGCTGCTGTTCTATGCCAAGATGAGATAATTTATATTGCTTTCTTTTCTTTATAAACACATCAAACACATCAATCTTCTGTGCTGTCTCAGTATAATTGAACCAGTTATACAGTACTGTCTGATTATTCATAGTTAATCCAGATTTGAGCGTCTTTAGTAATGCTAGTTCTCAGGAACTCTTTGAGGTTTCTCAGGACTTCCCCTGATATTGACAAAGTTCTACATCATTGAGAAGTAATTAGTGTGCGCAAGACTGCAGTGGTTCAGCAGCAACTCTGGTCCTTGCGTTCTATCATCCCGTAGATTTTAACGCCAACCCTGAGCAAATTCACCTGTCTGTAATATTCTAGTAATCCTGAAGACCTTGATTAGCTTGTTCAAGTGTGTTTGATAAGAGTTGGAGCTAAACTCTGTTAAACAGTGGACTTTAAGTGCCAGAGTTAAAAAAAAAACCTTTCATTTAACATCTCTCCACGTCTCTGCAGTGATTCAGGATGTGGAAAACTCCTCTCTGGAAGGACAGTACCACAGTTTTGCTAGTCTGATGGAGGAACGGTTGGCTGAGCTCTTCATGGTGGCCCACCAGCAAGGCGTTCGCTTCAAGCGGGCAGCAACGGTGGGCAGTTACACTGTCCAGGTACGACCTAACAAAATTGGAAGTGCTAGTTAAGCAACTTAATTGCAAACAAATAAATAATTCTGTAAAAAATATGCCATAAGAAAGGACTCATGATTGGACCCAACTTTAGTCATTTCTTACTTAGGTTATGTGAATCTGTTTTCCAGAAGTAATTTGACTTCTTCTGTTACCTCAGAAGGGATTTGTGTATGATAGTGATTTCACCCCTGTTGCTCATTTCTAATTAATTAACCTTGTAGTGTAACCACACACCCCAGTCTCCCTCCTGTAGATTATTTGATGGAAAATATTCAACTTTTAAGGTTTACCAAATGAAAATGTGTCTACAGGAAGTGATCAAGCTGTGTTTCATTGCATTCAGATGGTTAGTATCAGGCGTGTGCATGGGCGAAAAAACCCAGCTGAGATGACCTACTACGTCCAGCAAAATGGAACCCCACTGCTTGGCACATCTGCAGCCAAGCTTATGAACACAGTGGACTCGCAGACCATGGCACTCACGCTGGGATACTTTGTCCAACTGCAGGCTGAAGGTCAAAATTACTTTCTCTTCAGGTTTTACTAGAATTATCGAAATTTTTGACCCACTTTATTTTGTGTATTTAACTACTATGTACTTACATTTAAATTAATAATTTGATACAATGCACTATTGTGTACATATCTGCACTTTTTTTTTTACATTGCACTTATAATTAAAATATATATTTCTGAAATAATATCTGTAATTAATTTATGTAGTTACATCAATAATTACACTGTTGACCCTACCACTACACCCACCCTTAAACCTACTCAAACCACCAAACCTGTCCCTAACCTTAACACTATCCCACCTCAGTAGCACAAATGGGATTTGCAATTCAACATGAACACAATAGGTACATTGCATCTAGCATTCATTCATTTATTTCACATACAGTAAGTACATTACAGTATATAGTTGTTAAAGATACCTAATATAAAGTGGAACCAAAATTTTACTCACAGCAATATTACTACATGCAGAATTACTTAATTTGATAAAGATTCATAGTTACACGTTATTTTAAGGTGTCCTTGTTACAGTGTAATTATACATATAAGTACTGAGTAATATTAATTAACCACATGTACTTACTATATGGTTAGGGTTTGATTTAGGGTTACTTGCATGTAATTATGCATAATTAATTGCTCTTATAATAGTAAATACATGTAACGTGTAACAAGGACACTTTAAAATAAAGTGTTACCAGATTCACTTACAAAAATAAGATATGTAACTAAGGATATTTTTTCCAACTGAGACACTGAAAAATATTATCAAACTATTTGTTGTGGTAATCAGCATTATGATACATATTGTATATTGTTGGCAATAACACTTAACTTAAATCAAACTCATCATTTCATGTGAGAGGAGGCAGTGCCTCCATTGCACTATGATTGGTTTATTAATCTGTTCACATGCTAAATCTTCACACCTCTTGATTTTGTGAACATTCTGCGTAGTCTGAATGTTCAATAATTCTGAATGAACAAATAATGGTGTTATTGGGAAGACTAATTAAAAAGTAAGCATACAACTTTGTCAAGTCAAAATCAAATCCAAAATGACTTGAAAACATGATCTGTGAGTTTTTAGTGAGCAATCAGCTTAGTGAATCAAAGGTAAATCTCCTTGTCTGTGACCATCATGACACCTGTCGTGGTCTGAATGTAATAATCCGAATGATGATCTGAAAAGAAGTTGACTATTAAAAAGAACAACTACATTTTCGGTTCACAAAGGAAATGTAATCTGAAGTTTGAAATGATAGCTGATTAAATGTAAAAATGCTTAAAAAAAACAGACTTGATGATAAATATACTTGGTTTTAATAAACATCAATTATTTTGTTAATGTTAAAAAAAGAAAAGAAAATAATAATTGTAATATTGTAATATCTATTTAACCTGGATTAAAAAAAGTCACTAACAAAATACTTGTTGTACAACCAAATATTTTTGTGTCAAAATATTTAAGCAACACAATTTGCAAAATCATAGTTTATTATGTAAAAGATTTCATGTGACTAACAGTGTTTCTCATCATGCAGCCGTAGTGAAGAATCCACCCAACAACATGTGGATCATCGCTGCAGTGCTAGCACCCATCGGTGTGGTGACCCTCATCATCATCATCATCACCACGGTGCTGTGTCACAAAAACAAGAGCGATTTCAAAAGCGATCCCATTGGAAACTTCAACCCTCGAGTCAAGGTACGGCAGTGACTGGATGAAAATCCTGCATTTGCCATAAGGCTCTTTAACTCTCTCATTATAACTCATTATGGTATTTTGTACACTCAGCATATTTTACAGTGACTTCATCAACAGTTTTCCTCAAACTAACATGCTTTGCTTGCTTTATCTCTGGGAATACATCCCGAGAGAGTGTATGAGAGAGAGATAGAAATGATTGATGACTCTTAATGCTGTTTTCTCTCATTTAGACTGCTTACTGGAAAGACGTGGGTTATTACCCTCAGGTAGTTATTCAGCTCTTCAATCATCTCACCTGCTACTATGGACTCCTGATGTGCACACAGTCTTAAGGATGATGTGTAGATGTAAATAACTTGACTACTTAAATTTGTAAGGGAATTAATTATTATTAATTCATTCAGGTTTTGATAGGACTCGGATCTGAATCCCCGAAGTTCACCTGATTAAACCGATTTCAAATTTGTTATGTTACACTTTAAATCAAGGGTCGTCCAGCGAGCCGTGACCTCAGTATATTTTAACAAATTGACTATGTATTCTCCTGGCCACGGATAAATACGTTCTTTGATAATTTGTAAGCTCTTAGAGAGGTAACGTTGATCTTGGCAAAAGTTTTGACCGGGAAATTATATGACACCAAACCAAAGATTCTTTATAAATGAAACATGAATTTTATTGGCTACTCTAGAATACATCAAAACTACGCTAAAACACACATACACACAAACAGATTATTAGAATGAGAGTTGACAAAGTTCTTATGAAGTTTCAAACTTCTAACACTCGTTTTCACGAGTGGCTTAAATTCACCTGAGAGAATTCACAAAGCAGATTCAGTGGCGTATCAGTGTCCTGTTCATGAAATCCCTACATAGAGTAGACAGGTCTCAGGGACAAGTACTAATGATCTTGCACAAATAAAGGGGTCATATGATGCTATTTTAAAGATCATTATTTTGTGTATTTGGTGTAACAGAATATGTTGACATGCTTAGGACGCAGTTCGAAGTTCCCATGAAAGGGAACTTGAAATCGCATCATATGACCCCTTTAAACTAATAACAAAACATACTTACAGTTGCTGATTCAGAAGCACCAGATTGTCGCAGCAAAGTCAGAATTGACCCATTTTTTTTTTTTTAGAAATAACCTTTGTGCACAGCCAACCTTGTACTCTTCTAGGTTAAAATAACTGTCGTCCATAAAATGCGTTGCACAAATTCGAACATCTGGGTTGTGCTGTTCTGTTGTAAAGAAATCTTAACCAATTTCACCCAAAACAGTAAAATTCTTTTGTTATTGACTCACCTGTGTGTCATTCCATACATGTAAGACTATATTGTGGAACATGAAAGGAAATGTTTAGTGGAGTGTCCTGGCTGCTTTTTCCTTACAATGAAAGTGAATGGAGACAGGAATGTTTCAAAATGAACACTTAATGCTTTCACTGTATGGAGCAGCCTTGACATTCTACAATGCATTAAAAATTCATGCAGATTCTAAATGACATTATATATGATATTTACTGAATTGAACTATTTTTTTTGTGAACTATTCCTAACTAATATAAACATTGTTGAGTTATGTCAAAAGTATTTATTTTTCTAGATTAGGATCTGAATGTACTGTATGTGTGTGTACATGTGTGTGTGTTCCTTTGCGTGCTTGTATGCCTAAACAAGCTGAATATTTGAAGAAAAAGGTCACAAATTCTCTGATGATTTAGTTGGAAGTAGGCTAGCTGGACTGTGGAAGGGACAGAGACCTCTTTGTTATAAAAATGCATTTAATACATAAATTCTGTAAAACCATAAAACATGTATCCTCCTCTCTAAGAGAAATGCAGACAGCAGCACTTGTTTAAAAATGTCAAATATGTCTTATTTATTAGGTATAACGATCTGACCTGCTTTTTCCCCATATACACTAACTGGCCAAGTTTATCATTTGCAGTGACTGACAAACTACTGCCTGAATTTTGCTTGACCATTATAGAACGCCTCCTTGCCTTTAGTTATCCAGCAACTATGGATTTGCTATTTACAAAATGTATGCAGTGTATTATAATTACTATTAGAATATATTTGCAGGGCTGCACAGCCGTTCTTTATATTAGTTTTTTGGACAGCAACACCAGGCCAGCGGTTTCAGGATTCAAAGCCAATGGCAGCAGAAGTTATTGGACATATTACACTTTTGAACCAATACCTCATCATGGCATTAGTTTTTTTCTTTTTCTTTTTTTTTATGTTGAAATAAACATACAGTGGGTATAGGAAAGAATCACCCCCTTTAAAATAATCACATTTTGTTGCTTTGCAGCCTGAAATGAAGACGGACACGGTTTTTGTTTTATCCAGCTGTATTTACTCAGTGCAACTTATGACATCCAAGTGATAAATATAACACCAACATGTCAGAAAAAAAAAAACCTGAATCTCTGAGTTGGGAAAAGGATCAGCCCCTTGTGTAAGAATACCTCATCATGGCATTAGTTTTTTTCTTTTTCTTTTTTTTTATGTTGAAATAAACATACAGTGGGTATAGGAAAGAATCACCCCCTTTAAAATAATCACATTTTGTTGCTTTGCAGCCTGAAATGAAGATGGACACAGTTTTTGTTTTATCTAGCTATATTTACTCAGTACAACTTATAACATCCAAGTGAAAGATATAACACCAACATGTCAGAAAAAAAAAAGAGTTGGAAAAAGATCACCCCTTTGTGTCAGTAGTTTGTTTAACCACATTTTGCTTTAATTACAGCCTTTAAAGTAATGATACACAGGGCAACTTTTTGAGCAGTGTTGCTGGGAAATGTTGCTGTCAATGGGCAACCAGGTGAGACACAGGGCCCACACCAATCTAACGTATCCAGATAGAAGTTTGTTGCCCATTCTCAATGGTAAAGTGCCCAAGCAACATTGCTCAAAAAAGTTGCCCTGTGTATCATCACCTTTAGTCTGTTGGTATATGTCTCTACTAACTTTACACTTTTAGACTTTGCAATATTTGCCCACTCTTCTTTGCAGAACTGCTCAAGTTCAGTTAAATTTGATGGTGACAGTTTGTGGACTGCAGTCTTCAAGTTATTCCACAGATTTTTAATGGGGTTTAAGTAGGGATGGGTACCGAAACCCGGTATTTAATCGGTCCTGGGGCTAAATTATGAAAGACCGGAGTATCGATAAGCTCTGACGTTAACGGTTCTGCTATCGGTGCTGGAGAAGTTAATAAAACACACTTACATTTATTATTGCTATATATACACATTATCTTGCTAATTCTATCTCACCAGAGTCGCCAGCTGTTTTTCAAACATTTGTCTATGATGGATTTTTGCTATTCGCAATTCAGAAGCGAGATCGCGCCCACGCGGAGGAGCTTCAGCACGCGCAACATGAAAGCCCTGTTTAATTATGATAGAAGAGAGAACTAAACATTCAAACATCTGCTTACACTTTAGGCCTGTGGCTGTTTTATTATTAATAATAATATTAGTTTAATTTATTATACGATTTTGGCTTCTAAGGATTATACAAAAGAAGACATGAGGTAAAGCTATTAAAAACTAGCTGGGTTTCGTCTTGCGCAACTTCTTTCCCTTCACAGCGGTGCGCATTCGTTCGTTAAAACCTTAACGATACCCATCCCTAGGTTTAAGTCTGGGCTCTGACTAGGCCATGCAAGGACATTTAACTTTTTCTCCTTCAACCACTGTGTGCTCAGTTTTGCTGTGTGCTTTGGGTCATTGTCATGTTGGAAGGTAAACCTTCTTCCCGTTGACAACGTTCTGGCAGAGGGCAGCATATTTCCCTCAATAATTTGATGGTATTTTGCCCCATCCATTTTTCCTTCTATACTGACAATTGCTTCAGTCTCTGCTGCATAGAAACAGCCATAACAGGAGATTACCACCTCCATACTTTACTGTAGGAATGGTGTTATTTGGATGGTGAGCTATATTGGATTTACGCCAGATATATAGTTTGGTGTTGAGGCCAAATAATTAAAGTCTCATATAAGTCTTCTCATATAAGTCTTAAATAATTTAGTCTCATCTGCCTCAGAATCTTCAAGGTGCATTTTGGCAAAGCTCAGTCGCGACTGCCTGTGGCCTTTCTTGAGGAGTGGCTTGTTTCTTGCAACCCTCCTATACAAGCCACATTTGTGGAGAATTGTGGAGATATCGTTGTCACATGCACACAATGACCTCTCTTTGTCATAAATTCCTGCAGCTGCTTCAGAGTTGCTGTAGGCCTTTCTGACCAGTTTCCTCCTGGCTCCTTCATCCAGTTTGGAGTGATGTCCTGATCCAGGGAGGGTCTGTCTGTCAGGGCTCAGGTTTGATCGATCTCTCTTCTCTCCTGCATTAGGCTTTGTTTTTGTCTGCATGTGCTAGCCACACTCAGCTGATTGCGTTTCACAATCAATGCGGTCTTGCACGCTCTCGCAGCTGTTTGTCATTTTCTTATTAATTTTCTTATTACTTAAGTCTCTTGTTTTTACTCTTTTCTTTGCCAATGTATTTTATTACTTATGCTTCACTCGCACCTTTTGCTTTGATTTTCTTTTAGTCATGAGTATTTATTTATTTATTTTTTTTTTTAGTTAATTCTGTTTCTGCCCGGTCTGTCTGCACTTACTGGCCAGCGGCTTGCCCTCCTCTCGCTTTGGACTGTGACCTTGTTGTTTAGAGGGAACATGGTAATTGAGCCTCGCCTGTCCCTGACTTTGATGTGTTACTCTCCATTGTGCAGCCGCTCACCTGGTGTTTGATCTCCGCTCAACAGATTACGTGCTGTGGCTTTCTTGGACTTTGTTTGCTGGTCGGACTGTTCTCTCGTTTCCTGGTCCTTGTCTGGATATTGATCATCCTCACTATTGTCCTGCTGATCCAGGGTTTGGCGGCTCATCTCCAGTTTACCTTCTATAATAAAAGTTTTGTCGGAGCATCTAATTGCATTTCTTTTATTACAGAGAGTCATGACACTGTGTTGCACCAAATACCTTCCACTTCTTAATAAAAGACTTCACTGTGCTTACAGGCATTGATAAAACCCTTGAAAAAATGTTTGTATCTCCTGACATGTGCCTCTCCACAACTTTATCCAGGAGATCTTTCTACAGTGCCTTGCCACCCATAGTTGATTGTTTGCTTCAGTTGCGCTACCAAGGCCTGAAATGCTTCAGTAAAGCTCTTTCCATGCTGAGCTAATCAGAATGACCACAGCTGATCACAGTTGAAAGTCAAATGGCTTTGTGTGCCATTGAGAAGGTGATTAGCTACACCTGATTGAGTCATTTTTAGGAGGGGGAGTGATCCTTTTTCCAACTCAGTGATTCTGTTTTTTTATTTTTATTTTATTCTGACATGTTGGTGTTATATATTCACTTGGATGTTATAAGTTTCACTGAGTAAATATAGCTAGATAAAACAAAAGTGTGTCCGTCTTCATTTCAGGCTGCAAAGCAACAAAATGTGATTATTTTAAAGGGGGGTGATTCTTTTCTATTCCCACTGTATGTGAAAGCATCCTCAATTTCTAATTTGTATCTTTAAATAAATTCATTAATATCCACTAAATTCCCCAAGACTACTTAATTAATCAGAAGTCTCATCTTCAATCTCTCATCTCATCTCCCTCCATTGCCAAATATGTTTACCTTCATTAGATCTAAGGATTATATTAACATGTGAACTTTTGAACTTTCCTTGATCTAATCTAATGCAGTCATATTGTTTCAGTCATACAAAATGAATTCTTGATTTTAATAAAATTTGAATAATTCAGATGTTACCACATAAACCACATTTTTAGTGACGTATTTATTGCACTTGAAACCATTAATGTTCACAGGATCCTAACAATTTTTATTTGAATGGAGCAGTCATGTTTCTGACAGCACATATACGTTTCATGAAATATATAGTCAAAACATTTGTCCAAAGGAATGTACAACCAGATCATTGGTTTGGTAGCAAAACACAAAACAAAACAAAACTTTATCTGTCTCAAATTGATGTTTTATGGAAACCCCATTATGCACTGTAAAAAGTGGTAACCTGCAAAAAGTTGCTTACTATAAAGAGCTGTCTGTACCTGATGCAACCCCATTTATTTAAATATTTTTGACCAGTTAATTTAGATGTTACCATTTTTTAATGTGTACAGTGTATAAGAATAACCTTCATATCTGTAATCAAATATGTGAATGTTTGCTCATTGCTTAGCCTGTTCAGGGGTTTGACTATGCCAAGCAACACCTGGGTCAGCAGGGTGGTGATGAGGAGACCCTCTCGGTTACCCAGGAGACTATGATTCTGCCCCACCCCATTCGAGATGCCCCTCTGTCCCTAGATAAGCCTGCACGCCAAGATGGATCCACTTCCAAGAAGAACCTGAACAGTGAGATAAGGAAAAGGTATGTGTGAAGAAACCTAACACTTATGGAATGCTGTAAATACTCAGTATTCATGTCACAGCCCTAACAGTAATGCTGTCATTTGCTGTTATTTGGCACAGGCCCACAAAACTACTTGTCATGGAAGACATAAGCTAGAGACGCTAAATAGTGTTCAAGAGAGGGTGAGATAATGGATATAGTGACAGAGACTTGTTTGATAATTGCTTTTTAAATAAAATCAATGCTCAGTATGTCAGTATGATCTTAACACTGTGTTAATGAGATCACTGGCCTCTTAAAAGTCTGTCTGATAGTTAAGGTGACTGACTTAATGATTTTCATATGGTTGGATGAGCATACTGTAGCTTTCAGTTAGTTTCATGGAGGAGTGTGATATAAATGGATCTCGCTTCAAACTGTCAAACTGTTTGACTTAAGTGGATATGTTCTTGATTTAGACCATTTATCTCTGAAAAAGTTGATATAATTTCTGGAGAAATGCATTCCACTCAGGTTCAGCTGAATTATATATGTAAATCATGAACTACACTACTGATAAAAAGTTTGGATAATAAGATTTTTGTTTTAATATTTTTGAAACAAGTTGCTTATGCTCAACAAGGGTGCATACAAAAGAACTGTTTTTGATTTGAACATATTTGAAATGTTACTTATTCATGTGATGGCAAAGCTGAATTTTCAGCAGCCATTACTTTTCAGTGTCATATGATCCTTCAGAAATCGTTCTAATATGCAAATTTGGTGTTAAGGAAATATTTCTTCTTATTATTAACTAATTAGGTTTTTGCTGCTTCATATTTTGGGGTAATATTATGTTTTCACAATATTATGTTCTTACTGTAAAAAAAAAAAAGCATGTAACATTTTTTTTTTTACTTTTGATCACATAATTTCAGTTTTGATTTGTATAAGAGACTTCTTTCAAAAACATTAAAACATTTCTAATTATCTCCAACTTTTGACCAGAAGTGTACATGTCATAGAAGGACTCAATTTAGTAGCTCTTTCACCGACTTGAATAGTCAGGATTTTTGGAAATACTAAATCATCATAAAGTTATGTAAGAAGACAGAGAGTGAGGGAAGCATAAACAAAGAGAAGGACAGATTTATCTTCAGAAAGAAGAATAAGCATATGCTCACAGCAATAAGAGGGTTGCTGAATTCAGAGTGACCGTACTGATTACACAGCTATTTGCACAAACATATTATACATTAATTTGTATCACAACACACACACACACACACACCAGTATATATTAAATAATAACTAACAATGTGGGAATCCGACAGCAATAATAGCATACAATACATCCAAAACTGCATATATATATATTTGCATATATTTTTTCCCCCTCTCTATAGAATTTCCTCAATATGTTTCATACAATGGGGCGGTTTCCCTGACAGAGATTAAGCCTAGTCCTAAACTAAAATGACCCTTTAAACCAGATTAACAGAAAATAAATCTGCACTGTTAATCATTTTTAATCATTTTGACACGCACGCACGCACGCACACACACACACACACACACACACACACACACACACACAACACACACTCTGAAGTAAAACACATTGTAGGGAATCTCTCTCTCACTGTCACTGATTGCAAGAACATATTTCCAGGCAATGCTTTTCCTTTATTCCACACCTGATGTGTGCAGTTTATTTTGCTTGCTTTAAAAAGTTTCCTCTTGTTCAGTAAAGTTTTTTTTTATTATGTTTGATTGCAGTCCTTTTTCTGCTGCCAATGTTTTCCTTAGATTTGCTTGCTGCTTCTTGGTTCATTCCATGTTTTATAGACAACCTTTGTCATGCTAATTCAGATTAGCACAGCTAGTTTTAAATTAATCTAATTTATTTTAGTTAATGGCTCCATAGTCCAGGATTTAGTAATCTGTATTTTATCTGTGTTTCAGAAAGCCATTTTTAAAGCCATGATTAACTATTCTAGAATGTCTGAATGGACTAATAAAATGTTCACAATCAAATCCAAGCACCACAGTGATTTGGTACAAGTAAATGTGTGTATCTGTTTGATTGTGTGTCCTTGCATTTATATGTATGTGTTTGAGATGATAATGCAGACAAAGAAAATGACATAACCGTCCTCTCATTTCACACATGCACCGACTCACCGCTGCTCCTTGTTGCTATGGTTACTTGCAGTAGGTTGCCGAGTGAGGATGGTTCCGTCATCAGCAGCGAATCAGTGAAAGAGGTCTCGGGAAAGGGCTCGAGTGTGCAAAAAGCCACAGTGCAGCAGAAACTCACGAAGGAGGAGACGAGGAAGAGTAATGGTGAGAAATGCCTTCACAGTTTCAGCATTTTCGCACTTGTGCTGTCAGGCCACAAGACATCCATGAAATGAACGTTCTTTTTCCAAAACGTCCTATTCTCATAAAGAAAATACAATCACTCTGTTCCAAAAACCTAATGAGCTGCCTCCATAGACATTTTAAGGGAGGTGTGCTCTTGACAAATAAAGGTAGGATTTCAAATAGCAGGAATAATTGTGCTAACCAGGGACGTGCACAAACATTTTGAGGGGCAGGAGCTCAAGTGGAAAAAAAGGGCACTTCTCATATTTATTTACATTTTTTTCTAATCAAAACTTTAAATATATTAGGGGTGTGCGATATTGACAAAAAATATATCTCAATATTTTCTGGGATTTTATCGATAACGATAATTAGATTATATTTTCCTGAGTGTGTTATTGTGCTGATATCTTAAGGACTACCATGGACAGCTGACTCCTAACGTTTTTGATATTCTGCATATTCTGTGTGGTGATCAGTTCACAGCAGTGATAAAATAAGTTTAAATTGATTTTTACCTTTTATGGATATTTGTACCTGTATAAAGCCATTTCTAAAGTGTGCATCATCTTTTCAGTCAAATTCTTAAATTGAATCAGTCAATTAGAATAATAAGTCATTTGGGCTGTTACCAAGCAAATTAAATCAGTATTGACAAAATTAATATTCGCAATGCAGAGAAAACACAGAAGCTGCATTAGAAGGGGCATTTAGATGCATTTACACACTGTTTAATGCAGGATATTAATGTTTTAACCTGCAGTTACAAATGCATTAATACTGTTTTGATATTTTAAACATAAAACGTTGAATACAGATATTTGAAATGATTTAAAAAAAAAATGAAAATATACTTTAAATGTGAAATTAAAACTGCCAGTAGGTGTCAGCAAGTCACTGTTAATAAGTTAATGTTGACTTAACATCAACAGTTAACTGTTAATGTTGAAGCCCTAAGACTGGCAAGAGTGGATTCCAAATCTTCAATACTTATCTTGCTGGATCTGTCCGCTGCTTTTGGTGAGGTGTCCAAGTCACCACATCTAACTACTAGGGTGCCTCAGGGATCAATTCTTGGACCACTTCTCTTCTCTGTCTACATGGCATCATTAGGTTCTGTCATTCAGAAACATGGCTTTTCATATCACTGCTATGCTGATGACACTCATCTCTACCTCTCATTCCATCCTGATGATCCGAAGATAGCTGCTCGCATATCAGCTTGTGTAACAGACATTTCTTGCTGGATGAAGGACCATCACCTTCAACTCAACCTTGCCAAGACAGAACTGCTTGTGGTTCCAGCAAACCCATAGTTTCATCACAATTTCACCATCCAGTTAGGCACATCAACCATAACTCCTTCAAAAACAGCCAGAAACCTTGGAGTTATGATTGATGATTAGCTGACTTTCTCAGACCACATTGCAAAAAACTGTCCGGTCCTGCAGATTTGCTTTATTCAACATCAAGAAGAGCAGGCCCTTTCTTTCGGAACATGCTTCACAACTC
>NW_015547725.1:1132078-1181836 GCF_001515605.1 Sinocyclocheilus anshuiensis
AAATTCATTACTTCAGACTTATGTGCCCTCTAGAAGCTTGCGTTCTGCAAGTGAACGTCGCTTTATTGTGCCATCCTAACACTAGCTTTCTAATCTTTTTGTATTCTATCTGTTTTCATTTTATTTATTGCAAAAAAAAGGCCTCTAACACTAGCTTGCTCTATTCTTTTCTATTCTATCTGTTTTCTTTTTATTATATGATTTAAAAAAACCTTTCTACGTGTACTGCATTAAGCTAACTGAGACTTGTAACCATGCTGCTTTTTGGTGGAAAAAAACGTCAGTCTTTGTGTGATACTGATTAACTATATGAAATTATATACATATATACATTTCTGCCCCCATATCTTGAATTTTGTGATCATTCTAAATGCATTTTAATAAACTGAATCATGCAGTGAAAGAATGCGCACTGGTCTAACCTACTAGACTTCCTATTGCCTTAGCAACACTTTAGCTAATTTACATGGTCGCTCTCTTGAGTCATGGATGTTAGCAAAACAATTTAACTATAATTGCCTTTTGTTTTTTTGGATAATTAGCTGTAAATTCGAGGCACAGGTAGCTTAGTCTTTTGTTCATCACCAATCACCTCCACAGCAAGACAAACACAACTGGAAAGGGAGGGAGGACTACACTTCTGCGCTCTCTGCCTGTCTGTGATGTGCATGTGCCGATCAATGTGTGCTACACTGCTGTGCTACGCAGAGGGGAGAAAGGCATCGGAACTCGACAGAGTCTCAATATTTCCCGACCCGACCTGATATTTAGATTTTTTTATTTGTTTGACAGGGAAAGCTGTGAGCAAACAGAAACACACGTGCACATATACATATATTAATTTATTTAAAAAAACACTCCCCAGAAAAAAGGGCACTTTCTCTCAAGGAAGAAAAAGGGCAAGTGCTCAAGCCCCCTTTGATATCTATGTGTGCATGTGCCTGGTAAGGATGATGTTGAAGCAATAATCTTCCATTGCTTTTGGTTGGTATGATAAAACTTGTTGGATTTGTACTGGTCAGAGGAAATATGCAACTAAGATTGTTCAATAATGGGTTACTGCTCACGTTTTGATAATCATCACTTTGTCTCCTCTCAGGCGACAACTCCTCTCAACTCTTCACAGTGTTATTAGCTGATTTTGGATAGCAGACAAGAATTGTTAACTGGTTAACAATGTCTGTGGGGTATCAGACAAAACTTTGCTGACAGTTTTAGGTACCTAACGGATGTCTTCTAATAGGATCTGGAGAGACTGAAAGATGAATCCAATATTCCTGCCATCTGATCTAACATTTTTAGCATTGTCGGCAGGATGTCAGCACAATAACATTTCTACATAAATGTGTTTGGATCAATAGCTGATACAAGGAAACGGATTTAGGCGGCGGAGCCCACATTGCACCTCTTGTTGTCTTACCCTATTTGCTGCCAGTTTCTGCCCACATCAAGTTCAAGGCACTGAGGCTTGAAGATAGAACAGGACTGGGCGTTCACTCTGGAAGTCTGTGATCTGTGAGTGAACAATGTCTTGTGGTGTCTCCACGAAGAGGCACATTTTTTGTAGAAACTCTCACCTTCACTGGGCTCTGGCATAGTAAGGGACAATTCACAGTATGTGTTCTGTTGAAAACCTGAGATGCAGAACCTGAGATAAAAAAAACCCCGCAAGGACTAGAGACGCATTTTAAAATCCTGAGCAACTTTTACCTTGTGCTGTTTTCAGAAATCCATGTTATATGAAAAACGTTGCAAAAGACACTAGAAATGAGCACAATGTTCAAAAACATCCATCTTGTGCATGTTTACATAAAAAAAAAACAATGGAAAAGCAGTATTCTATGTAAATGGCCTCAACACTCTTTTCTAACTGTAAAGTTGCTTTGCAACGATTTGCTCTGCGCTCTCTGCCTGTCTGTGATGTGCATGTGCCGATCAATGTGCACTACACTGCTGTGCTACGCGGAGACGCGGAGGGGAGAAAGGTATCGGAACTCGACAGAGTCTCAACATTTCCCGACCCAACCTGATATTTTGATTTTTTATTAGTTTGACGGGGAAAGCTGTGCGCAAACAGAAACACACACACGAGCACATACTGTATATACATATATTAATTTATAAAAAATAAAAAAACACTCCCCAGAAAAAAGGGCACTTTCTCTTGAGGAAGAAAAAGGGCTTTTGCTCAATCCCCCTTTGATGTCTATGTGTGCACGTGCCTGTGTGCTATACTGCTGTGCTGCATGCCTGCGCGGAGGGGAGAAAGGCATTGGAACTCGACAGAGTCTCAACATTTCCTGACCTGACCCAACCTGATATTTTGATTTTGCTTTTATTTGTTTGACAGGGAAAGCTGTGCGCAAACAGAAACACGCACACACATATATACATATATTCATTTATAATAAAAAAAACTCCCCAGAAAAAAGGGCTCTTTCTCTTGAGGAAGAAATAGGGCAGGTGCTCAAGCCCCCTTTGATGTCTATATGTGCACGTGCCTGGTGCTAACTCTCCAAAAATATCATTGTCCATTGTAGAGCAATGTATGTCACAATACTTTGCACCAAGCTCTTTGGAAAGAATAAATCCTTGATGGTGGGCAAAGTGAGCAAATGTTAATTTAAAAATATACTTCAGTGTTTCTTCTGCCATGGGCATTTTGGTCCTGGGCTCTTAAACTTTATTTTACACATATATTTGCTATATTGCAAAACGTTTAGCACTTTAAAGCAATTAAATAGTACATATTTTGTATTAAATCTATAAAAAAACAATATATATTAAATGTAACATATTTAGTAGGAAGGTAGGCTATGCTATCATTCTAAAAGGGGCAGCAGGTGCCTTTGCCTCCTGAGTTCAACATCGCCCAACAATTTTCAAATGTAAATCTCTGGTGAAAAATGGAAATGCAGTGTGCCCTAATTTAGATTAATAGGGGCAAAAATCAATCTGCCCCACTTGTTTTTACATTATCTTACATAAACCTTATGGAACAATCCATCCACATCAACAACGTGTGTATATCAGTCTGCATTAATTCAGCAACTAATAAGTCAGATTGTGAACACATCTGTTCATCTTTAACAGGTGCAGGGGGATGTGTAGAGGAGTGTACCAAATAAGTTAGAGTATACATCTTTTAGTTTAAACGTGCTCATTTGAATAGCCTGTAAGTGCTGTTGTGTTTGTTCTGAGAATCGACATGGCTTTCTTTTCCTCTCCTGATTTCCTCCAGAACTCGCAGCATTCTAAATCAACATTCAAACACAGTAAATGCAACATTAAATTCATGTTAATTTTAAGGTAACATGCATGTGTTCTTGGAGCCTGTCAATCAACATTAGAGCACCACCCTCAGGCTAAATGATGCAAGCACACTAAACATTCCCTTACCAAAAAGTAGTATACTTCAAGTTTATTTTATTAACAAACACTTGAATGTGGTAAGTTTAATAAAAAATAAAGAAATAAACAACATTTTGAACAAAAAGCTGAAAAAAAAGACTATGAATTGGATTCAGAATGATAATCAAAACGTAGAGAGAGTCGATCAACACCCCAAAGCTTGACAGTCATTAGTACCGCTTCATTGGTCGACATTTTATTCCATTACGTTACACAGTTTTGATGCTGTTTTATGTCTGATGATCGTGTTAGATTACATGTGGAAGCATCTGTTGTTTCGGTTTCTTCTTCACTTGTGTTTTTTGGAAATTCTGTACAGAAGATGTGTACTTGCGCCCCCTACCGTTTAACAATGAAAACACGGATTTTAGGAGCACAAGTATACAGTAGCTCAAATATATTTAGACTTTTTCTAAGTATAAGTCAAGTATACTTAAATGTCATTTTAAGTATATTTCTGAGAAGAACATAAAGCCCCTTTCTGAGATGTACAGAAAAAGTACACTAAAAGTATACTTTCCTATTTTTAGTTTAAAAGAAGTATACTAATAGCACACTTGAATAAACTTCTTTTTCGTAAGGGTTGCCAAAAGTGCATCTACATGTGTTCAGCTTACGAGTGGTTAATCATAAATATGTATTAATTATATAACTTAAGAGGACTTTATATGAAGTGTCTTAAACTACTATGTACTGAGATTTAAATTAATCATTTGATACGGTGAACTTATTGTGAACGTACATGTTTTTACATTGTATATACTGTATATTCTAAAATACCTGCATGTAATTACATCTGCAGTTAGTTTCTGTGATTACATCTATAATTACACCTATGACCCTACATTTACCCCTTAACCCACCAAACCTGTCTCTGACTTTAACTGTACCCCACCTCAGTAACTATTTGCAATACAACATGAACAAAATAAGTACATTGTACCAAACAAATTGTATTTTTTTACATAAGTATATAGTAGTTAAAGATACCTAATTTAAAGTGTGACTGCTATGACCCAGAATCAGCTCTACCTACATTTATAGTCACTAGATGCTACTGATTATATGCATCCTAAATACGTACAATTAAATACAATTTTCTAAATTATTGCATAATTTACGAATTTAACAAAACACACATAAGTGATATTTACCTTTATACATCACATATTTTATTCCAGTGCTCTTTAATGACACTGTTAATTTCATGTCAAATTACGACCAGAAGTATAATGAACAAAACTGCTAAAGTAACATTGTCAACAACATATTGGCTGGCATTTTCTGTGTATTTCTTTACGGAGTCAGTTATGTTACCAGTTGTTCCTTTCTCACTCTGAGGGACAGAATAAAATGTATTCACTAATGTAGTGAAACCTATCGAATAACGTCTTATGAGCTGGACCTTAATGGAAGCATATAAAAAGTCCTCACTAGCTTCTAAAGTAAGTGTGTGTTTGGGTGCAGTGTGAGGTTGTATGGTGTCTCCCTGCATTGAAAATTAGTTTTTAACTAAGGCCCTTTTTACCAGATGACCATCCTCAGAAGGAAAATAGTGATCGAGTTCATGAATGTTAATGAAACCTTCTCATCTGACATGATCTGCTCTGTCACTGTGACTACCAGCATCACAGAGGAGCAACAGGGTCACACGCACATTTTTTGCAGACACATGCATCCCAAAAGGCATGCTGACAGACAGAGATAAAGGCACACCCATTGAAACCTACATGTATTATTTTATAACCTTTTGCTTTGCAGAGGTCATACTGGTCTGGATAACACAGACTTGCCAATATACAACCCTCAACACTACACATACATGTACTGTAATAAGCACAACCCTCACAATAACAACATAAGATGCCAATATGTTCAGGTCCTGTTTGCATATGCTGCATCTGACTTTTGTCAGATGGAACTTGAGTCTGTGGAGAGATGATGTGTGCCAGAACAGATTGTTCAATTGTTCAAATTTGTCTCAAAAAGTATCTAAATAATAATAATAATAACAAAACAAAAAAATGTCATCATTTACTCAACCTCAAGTAATTCCAAACCTCTATGCATTTTTTTTTTCTTACATGGAATACAAAAAAAGAACGTTGGGGCCCAACCAGCATTGGATCTCATTGGCCTTTATTTAAAAAAAAAAAAAGATTGAGATTGGTAGAGAAGGTATAGATTACCAACACATTTCAGTTTGAAAACCTTTCATTTTCCAAGTTTAAAACAATTGTTTTCTCAAAAATTTAAATTATGTCACTTATATGGACTACATTTATGGTGCTTTTTGGTGTTTTTCGGAGCTTGATAGATGTGGCCACTGTGAACTGTTGTGATATGTAAAAAGCCTCATTAAGATCCATTCAGTTCTCCTTTATATATTCCACAGAAGAAATAACAGCAGTGAGTAATGTTAGAATTTACATTTTTGGGTGGTGAACTATTACTTTAAAAGAAATGGGCAGTAAGAAACTTGTTACATTCTGTCACATAGAGTCTAATTCTTTATGGTTAGGAAAAAATGTACAGTTTTGCTTATCCTATAATTTTTCCATTTCCATATTTAGATATATTCTCTCAGAAGTGGACAGACCTAATCTGTCTTGATAAACGGACAGAGTTAATTAAAATCAAAAGATATGCTGAAATCTTAGGATCAGACTTTTTCCACATTAAATAGGAAATGAGAGCTAAGAAAATTAATCTTCTACAGAAGTGATAATGTTGGCCAGTATTGCTGTCACATAATAAGGAAGTGGATTTGTCTATATTCTGCATGAATAATCAGATTAAGTTTCTTGTTGCTGACATTAAAGTGTATGTGTTTTTGTTTTTGGCAGATCATTATGATAGTTCCTCAGGATCACTTCAGCTTATTTCTATAAAACCAATCGCAGCTCCACCCACCTACTCGCGCCCTGCATCCTCCGACCGCAGCCAGGACTCTGCTGTATTCAATGGAGAAGTAAGACTTGATTTTATTAGAGACAGCTTCAGATGGCAACCACTGACCAAAGTCCTTTTACTGACCTTCTGATGCATTTTACATCACATTATTCATTTCATATTCATCACATTTACATTTACATTATAAAAAAGGGCACTGATGACTGCAAAATTGCCACTTCAATGATGATTGGCTGACTGTTATGCAACTTCTGAAAAATCAGGGTGCACAGGTTTTATACAGTTTTATACAGCAAGGAAACAAAGTTATGTCTACAGGCTACCAGGCTGCTTGGATGCTTTTGCAAGGAGATAGACAGACAGACAGACATATATATATATATATATATATACACTGTATATAAGCATATTTCAATGGGTACTCTTGCTTAATTTAGTCAAATTTGGGCTTCAAAGAGACCTGGCACAGATTTATTTTAGAATATCACTTTACCTATGGGAAATCAATTTGAGCCACATTTTTAATGCATGCAATTTTTTTTTTTTTAGTGAATGATTGGCCAATCCCCATTCTCTTTCTCTCTATGTGTATACAGGTGAATTTGGCTCTGAAACAGAAGTCAGACATTGAGCACTACAGGAATAAGCTTAGACTGAAGGCCAAAAGGAAGGGATATTATGACTTCCCTTCTGCTGAGGGGAAAGGTAGCACTAAAGACCTAAGTCAGCGACACAAGTACAGCCACGACAGGCCTCCACACCCACAGAACAGTGCTCAGGAACTGGAGGACGACAGGGGATCCACGTATGTAAAGTATCACAGGAGGTAAGGGATTTAGCTTGAATGGAAATGTGTGTTTAACAAGATATGGTTGTTTTTATGCATGCTTTAATGCTTATTGTGACACTGTCTCTCAGATTTATTGATCTGCACAAATTATACCTGATGATGAAGGTCATAGTGTCATTTGTTAATCTATTAATCTACTATGGTCCCAAACGTGTTTGGATACTTAAGACATACTTAAAATGACTGAATATCTTTACATTAGATAAAAAAAAATATCAGATCATTAATTAATTAATAATACAATTAAAAAAAGGATGTTTGTAATGTGTTTCATGCTTCAGAAATGTGATGTAACTGAACATCAATGCACTCTGGTGTTTGTGGAGCATTGTGGGATTTTTCAGGGAGCGAACCTTTCAATGCACCGGAAGAATTTTGTGATTGAGACAGCCCTTAAAATGGCCAACTTGACAGCAGTTAGTTAAAGTATCCCAATTCCGTGGGAAAACCGCCGACTTGGCAACACTCCTCTTCTCAGCCTAAGCAAAAGCTCTACTCTTGATCACAGTGGTAACCGAGGTTAACTGAAATAGCTCACAAATATAATTGAACATTAAACACTATCAAGTCTCCCCCTTTTCTCATCTTGTTCAAAAACACACCAAAAATAATACTAATGTATAATGTGTTCTGCTATTCTATTATAAGGCAGTCTTAAAGTTTAAATTATCATCTGAAATTTGAAATGGCTTTAACAATTTATATTGCCTCAGCTAAATAATATACAGTAGTTGTACTATGTGGGTGGCTTTCTCTAAAACAGGGACATTTGGCAAATGACGAGTATAATCAATATGCAGTGAGCTTTGTCGACTAGCTGTTAGCAATCATGAACCTTGATGATGAAAACACTGTGTGCTCAGAAATGTCTGTTGTTCTTTCCCCAGGAGTTCAGAAGTAGACACAAAAGCTGCTGTCACAGACATGACTGAATCAGATATCCAGTACATCCTTTGCCCGGTCTCATTAGCTGACCGAAATGCCCTTGCTTTTGAGTTTTGTCTCAGTTTAAATATTTAATTTCCTTTTTAGATCCATTGGCACTCTGTCAAATCTTGTGTGATTTTCTGCTCATTGTTTAAAGAAGGAGAGCGTATCTTGCTGCGGCTTTCATCTTTCCATTTGATTAAGCCTCAGTTACTGGAGACTACTGGCATGGCTTAAAATCTAACCCCAATGATTCATTCAGATGCCTTGGAGAAGAAATTCTCTTGGTTTTAATATGAAGGCCTTTGGGAAAGTTGTTTCACTTAAAGCCTATAAGAAAAGCAAAGTGTCCCACAGTGGTATCTTTAGCTTTCATTTTCATTTGCTGACACTTCTCCACAGTGCAAAAAATAAATAAATAAATAATAAAACAATAAAATTCTAATTAGTATTTGTGTAATATTGACTGATATTTACATAATGGCTTTAACAAGTACAATGGCACAAGTACAATCATTATCACTTCATTAATATGTGACAGATATATCACAAAAAACTAATATATTGTTTATTAATGTAGTATTTTAACAATGTTGTACAGTAGTTTGGTTAAATGTGAGGTGCCAGAAACTTGTGCCAAAATTTCTATTCTATTCTATTCTATTTTCACTCAAAATTATCTATCAATTTCTTTTAAAAAGTCAACCCCTCTGAAAGAACACTGATGATTTAAATCAGTCTTACTGAGCATTTTGAAAGGTCCTTTAAGGTGCTTTATGTATTTTTAAAACTGCTGACGACATTTATTGAAACTTTGACATCTCCAGTGACCCCTTATAGTTAAGCGTGTTATTTTTGGTGTGTTTTCTGTGTGAAAGTGCTAACCTCTGCTTTACTGTGATCTGCTGTCTAACTGGCTCATAGCTTTGACGCAGGACTCAGAATGATGAAATCTGATGAAGTTGCCCACACAGCGGCTCAATCTTTGTGCTTATTAAAGTATTTCTTATCAACTCCCAGATGACTTTTCTCAGAGCAGAGATTTTCTGTTTAGTGTGAAGATCTTAAAAATGTATCTGTTGTAATGTTTGAATTTTTTTTTTGTTAGAAAAATGTCATATTTTATGTAATTGTAAATCCATCACACTACAGCTGCATTATCTGGCCAAAAATGGCATGCGATTGCTGTTGCGATGACAGGTTTAACTGCGATATGATAAAACATTTAAGCAAAAATAGATTAAGACACCAACTCTTGGGCAGTATTCTGAGGACCCCTGCCATATCTTGACACCAGTGCATCATGGAGACATGGCGTTTTGTCAGTTTGTTTTATTAAACAATAAATAGTTATTTATATATTCTCTAAACAATGTATAGTTCTGTCATAATGTCTTCACCTTCATATGTTTTTTTTTTTATTTTTTTTATCAGAAATAAACCTATATACTTAACACATGTTCATGGTCTTACTGTGAATGGATTATCATTTCTTTTATTCAAAATAAAAAAAAATGTCTTCATAATCTAAAATGTAATCAAAATGTAACTTACTCTTTCTCTGAAACAGCGTTCCTTTTCTGATGACTGCATATGCAGCATGGAGGAATATACTCATTCTAGAGTGCAGCACAATAAATTACTTATATTGCCATAATCTATTTCAGTGAACATGGCAGACTCATACATAGACACATACATACATAGTCCCGTTTACATGTTCAGATGTTACTGATGTTACTGTTCTAAACTCTGTATCTCTCTCTCTCTTTCTGTGTGTGTGTGTGTGTGTGTGTGATGGTTTCAGACCCTCTCAGGTGAGTCACCCCACACATCGTAGCAGACAGTCTCTAAACAGTCCCAGTCCTGGAGGAACAGAGATGGATCTTCTGGTCATGAGAGAGAGACCCAGAAAGGGGATCCGTAACAGTGGCTATGATGTGAGTGTTCTTCATGAAAAGCTGTATAAAACATTAGCAAAAATGGAAAGGATTCAAAACACACAGCTGGCAGAGCATGGTGCCAGCAACAGCAAGGTTGTGACTTTGGATAAAAGCATCTGGCAAATGCAAAGATATATAACATTTGACAGTTACAAATGATTTTGTAAGGCATTGCTTGATTGTTATTGGGTGGAGTTGTGGTTGGGTTGAGCTACGCTTGGTTAGTTGCTGCTGATAGTCTATTCAGGATTTGTTGTTCTGCCATGTTTCTTTTCTTTTTTTTTTTTTAAGAACAAGTGCTGGTTGTTTGAAAGAATAATCATAAGTTCATCACTATGGAAACAGAAGCACAATGGTTTGGTTTGCAGATGGGAATAAAGAATGGATTCAATTTTGACCACTTCTTATTTCTTTACTGTAAATAAATAAATAGACAGATAAAGCTTCTAAGCATGAAGCTTACATGTGACATTATCAACACAGAGTCAGTGGCATGCAGTTGTATCCCAGATCTTATTAAGTGAAATTCACTGTATTATGCTGGCTATGTGCACCTCTCAGCTATTGTAAACATACTTACATGTTTTATTTGAAATAGCTTACCTATTTTCAGCATAAAACACAATTATTTTCAGAAAAAGTGGAAAACTGTCCTCTTTATGTATGCAGTATTAAAAAAGGCACAACATTTTTGTCTCTGTCAATTTTGCATAAGTTATACTCTAGTGGATTCAACTCTTTTCATCTGTGTCCCTGTACGTAATGTGGATTCTAGCTCTGAATGAGACAGCTTTAGTTCTATTGATTACAGTTGGAATTAGTTGCTGTTGGCTAAATTACTGCAGATCCTCGTACTGATGCTTTTAAAAGGATTGTTTTATGTGGTGCGCTTCACCACATCTCTTGTACAAGTACTGCACATCTCACATTTGATGCACAGGAAGGAAGAAAGAAACAGACTGTGTCTGAAACCTGTATAAAGGCACCTTTTAAGAAACCATCCTGAGGATTTTAGATCAGCTTCAGCATCTAATGATTGTAATGTCTTGATTACTTAATTTTAGGGAATTAATTATTATTAATTCATTCAGGTTGTGAAAGGACTCGAAACTGAAAATTCGAAGTCCACCTGATTAGAACTGATTTCAAATTTTAATGGTTTACACCTTATCAACGGTCGTCCAGTTTGCTGAAATCTGAGAAGTTCCTCATGGCTACTGGAGGGGATTCCATTGCTGATTGGCTGTTGATCTGGCGCCGGAATGACGTTAGGATGACCTCCTTTTGGGGAAGCCCTCGTTGGATTGGTTGCTTTCTTGATGACATAGAGGCTTGAGCAGTTCTGCTGAAAAGTCTCTGTTTGCAAGGCTTTAAGTTCTTTGAAGATCGCGAAGGGTCAACTGAAGTGTTTGAGTTCTGGAGTCTCGCTTGTGCGATGTTACGGCATGGGAGCGCTTTGTCGCGCTCACCCTTTTGAAGTGGAACACGCACTTATACAAATTACACTCTGAGGCCTTTTTAGAAGACAGGAGAACAAGGAACACGCTTGCTTCTCTGTCCATGCGCTTTAGAGCGACTTCTTTTGTCTCGGTGGACAAAATTAAATGTTTTACTGCAGTTAAATTCTAAACAACAAACTCGAGTTTCACTTCATTCAACACGCTCTGCCATGCTATAATAAAATAGTAACACAACAAACTCAGTTTCTTTGTCTTTTAATATATTTTTCCGGATAAAAATAGACAGGATTTATAATACTATCTTGGTGTCATTAATTTTTGAGTCGAATCTGCCAGCTTTCTTTTCTCCACCATATGTAATGTCTTGATTACTTAATTTTAGGGAATTAATTATTATTAATTCATTCAGGTTTTGAAAGGACTCGGATCTGAAAATTCGAGGTCCACCTGATTAGAACTGATTTCAAATTTTAATGGTTTACACCTTATCAACGGTCGTCCAGCAAGCCGTTAATGTTCATGTATCTTAACCATCTGATTATGGGTATGTGAATAAAATAAGCTTTCATTCAAGCTCAAACAACAGGTATTTTGCATACACAGTAATCGTAATAACTAAAAAGAAAAGTTATAAGGTGGTGATTAAGATATCATGGTTTCAATAAACACATCAAATATATATATACGGCATAACACATACAGTGGATACATTTTCACTACTTATGAGTTTAAACGATTGTCTGTTAAAATCGTCATGCAAGGTTCTGTTTCTTTTGTTGTCAGAGAAGTTTTGTAAGGGTTTCAGACAGGGCAGGAAGCAGATTGTCAAACATGTGATAGTCATGCATAGATCCCGTGCTTACAGGCCTGAGGGCGTGATTAAATTTCTGTTCTTTTCCTGTTTGAATATAATAGTTACATTCATTGGTGGTCACAAGACATCGTGGTTTCTATATGTTGTGAACGAACCTTTCCAGTCCTCATGGCATATCAGTGTCTGTTATGGATAGAAATCCCTACATGATCCAGCTTATGGAATTCCAGTAGCAGATTTCCAAAGAGGCCAAAATTCCCCTAGGCCACTGATCTATATAATGATTGGATTGCTCATTATCTGCAATGTGGTCTTTTCGGGCAGGATAAGCGATATATTGAAATCGTTAAGATGCGTCAGCTGCACACTTGCTGGCACAGGTAACTGATCCAACACAAAATACATTTCTTTATGTACGTAATTATGCACGAAATAATAAACATGAACATATAACTGGTATTAGTTTCAGAAATGTATTCAAATTTACAATAAATATTACAATACAAGCCTCTGTTACTATATTGCTCTATATTGTATTGAAATTCAAAGCTTACCATGCGTCATCTTAGAAATAAAGCTTCATGTCTTTAAGTCCATACCGTATGTTGTCAGTGTTATTTATTTGAATGATGTTATAAAGCATGTATTTTTTTTCCTGATTGAGCAACATCTATTTCAGACTCTACAAGATTGCGCAAATGGTTTTTTACTAACATTACAATTTCAATAGGAGTAAAATGTTATGCATGTTCAATTAATTATTAATTTAACCAATGTTTAAATCATTAACTGCTTCAAAATGCATGCTGTTAGCGAAATCATTGTTGAAACATTTACATTTATCATACCGTGTGAATAAAAACAATAAAACAACATAATTACATAAACAGTGAATAGGCTAACTGTAAAAGGTAAATTAACGTATATGCACATACAAAACATACATTTTTATTCATATTTCAGAATGAGCATTTGTAATATATATATGTTGAGGATCTCATCTGTCTGATGTTCATCATGTTCATCTGATGTTCACTACTGTAATGAATGTGATAAGTAACTTTTCAATATGGGGAAATTCCCGACATTAAACAAATAACTATTTTCAGGTTTGCGTTGTAAGAATGTACAGGGATACGTCAGATATAAAAACACTTACTCGTTAGGTGATGTTTTCTCATAATTTATAGTAGTCTCATAGTTTAAAATAATACAATTTCCTATTAATTCAATAAAATGTGTTGGAATACTCGGGAATACCAGTATAGCGGCACTGTGGCTTCTCTTTTATGACGTGATGAGCAATCCAGTTCTCTATTATAGATTAGTGCCTTAGATTTACAATGGCAGAATGCTCAAATAGGCCAAGACTCCTCTAACTCACACTAAATTTTGTCTAGCAGCATGCTAGTACCATGCTAATGCATGGCACGCAGTACACATCATTTCGTTACGTATGTATGTTCCCTATCTCTCCGGTTGTGTCGCTGACGTTTGTGGGGAACGCATCCAATTGTCAGCGCCGGGGCTCGAATTAGGGTCTCTGGCGCAAGAGTCTTAATTTCCACCACTGAGCCACAGGAGGCAGTTGAACCCAATAGTCAGATGCGTTCTTAAATTAACTCAGAAGAGTTTATTTAACAAAAAACAGCAGAAAGGGTACAAAAATCCTTTCCTTAATGAAAGCCACAAAACAGAAAAATCTTCAGTCCAAAAAGGATCCAAAAGGAGAACAATAACCTCTAAAACAAAAACGCAGGAAAAAGACAAAACAGCCAAATTAAAACACAGGGAAACAATCCAAAAAGCTTTCAAAGTATAGTTCTTTGAACTAGAGCAGACTTACGGCAGCAACTGGCTTAGGAACAACAATAACCAAGCAAAGATACAAAGGAAGTGACCAGCTTAAATACACAGCCCAGAACGTGTATTTAATAAGTATCGCTTTTTATTTGTGTTTATATATCAGTGTTATTTTTTTTAGGATTACTGATAAACTAATGTAGTTTGATTTGTATTAGTTATCTATTTAAGTTTTAGTTACAGTTGTAGTAATGTTGTCATTTCATTCGTTTTTTATTATGTCTATATAGGTTTTTTATTAAGTTTTAGTTTTATTTAATTTGAGTTATTTCAGTACTTCAACACACAATGGAAATGAAATAATATATATATATATATATATATATATATTGAATGGAGCATGTCTCTAAGAACGTCATTGATGAGAGCTTGAAATACTGCAGGAGCATTAGTGAGACCAAAGGGCATAACTAAATATTCATAGTGCCCAGTGGGCGTGTTGAAGGCGGTCTTCCATTCATCTCCTTGTCTGATGCGCACAAGATGGTAAGCATTGCGCAAGTCGAGCTTAGTGAAGATGGAGGCCTCTTGCAGGATTTCGAAGGCAGTAGCCATTAGTGGCAAGGGATAGCGGTTTCGAATAGTTATCTTATTAAGGCCCCTGTAATCAGTACACGGCCGAAGTCCGCCATCCTTCTTCCCAACGAAAAAGAATCCAGCTCCAGCAGGGGAAGTGGATGGTTGGATGATACCTGCCGCAAGGCCTTCGTTAATGTATCTGTCCATAGCAGTTCGTTCGGGGGGAGACAAAGAGAATATACGACCTCTGGGGGGACAGGTTCCTGGGAGTAGCTCAATGGCGCAGTCATAAGGGCAATGAGGAGGTAAGGAGGTGGCCCTCCTTTTACTGAACACTGCTTTGAGATGGTGGTACTGCACAGGGACTTGAGACAGATCTAGGGGTTCGTGGGATTCAAGAACAGGGTCAGGGGAGTTCTGGGCCAAGCGTAGTCTGACAGGTGGGTCCTCAACTGAGAACAGGGCCAGTGGACCGGTCAAAGTTTGGATTATGCTGGAGAAGCCAAGGGTGACCGAGTATAACAGGGAACTCGGGAGACTGTATGAGGTGAAAGCACATTATCTCCTGGTGCTGGTAAGTGACGAGACAAAGGAGAGAGGTGAGGTGGGTTATTTTCCCTGGAGCTAACGGTCTTCCATCCAAGGCTGTCACAGTTAGGGGGGCAGGAAGGGAATTAATAGGGATCTGGAGACTCTTGGCAAGGGAAATATCCATGAAATTCCCGGCAGCGCCAGAATCAATACAAAATGCCTGGAGTTGGTGTTTTTGGTCTCCCCAAGTGAGTGTGATGGGAAGGAACAACCCAGAGTTGGAAGGTGAAGCGGTGCGCGTAACTCCCGTTACAGTCCTTCCTTGCCTGTACGGGACTGGGCGTTTCCCGAAAGCTCAGGTCAGACAGAGCGAAAATCACCAATACAATCCACAATATAGACAACAGCGCTCTCTCATACGACGGTCTCGTTCTGATGGGGAAAGCCTAGTCCTACCCAATTGCATGGGTTCCGAAGAATCTTGGGCCACTGGTAGCATTTGAGCAAGAGCTGGACTGGCAGACAATGTGGAAACAGATGGGCGGTTCAGGCGTCTCTCCCTCAGGTGATTATCTAGCCGGATTGCTTGATCCATAAGAGTCTCGAGATCAAGAGCAGGTTCTCTGGTAGCCAGATCATCCTTGATTGCCTCGGACAGACCATTCAGGAAACACACCATGAGGGCCTCATTGTTCCAGCCGCTCCCTGCTGCAACTGTCCGAAACTGAATAGCATAGTCAGCCGCGCTGCCATTACCTTGACGGAGGGTGAGAAGTCTCTTAGAGGCTTGTCGGCCACTGAGGGGGTGGTCAAAGACTCACTTGAACTCCTTTTCAAATGCAGAATAACTTGAACAGAAGGGCGCCTGTGCCTTCCAGACCGCTGTTACCCAAGATAGAGCCTTGCCAGAAAGGAGGGTGATAACATATGCGATCTTGGCCCGATATGAGGGGAATGAAGATGGTTGTAATTCAAATGTGAGAGAGCATTGAGTCAGCAAACCATCACATGCACTAGGATCACCTGAAAAATAGGCGGGGTTCAGTCAGAGGAGAGAGCACTCGAGAATCCAGAAGGGATACAGAGGCAGCAGTAGGGGCAGTAGCTGAAGTAGAGGGCAGCCGGTCAAATATCTGACGGACAGAAGTCATGAGATCAGACAGCACCTGTGAGTGTTTAACCATCAAAGTCTCCTGCTGAGCTAGTGCCGACTCATGGAGAATTAGGCGTCTCTGGGTTCATAATGTGTCGTGGTTATTCTGTCAGCGCCGGGGCTCGAACTAGGGTTTCTGGCGCAAGAGTCTTAATTTCCACCACTGAGCCACAGGAGGCAGTTGAACCCAATAGTCAGATACAAAAATCCAAAGGGTACAAAAATCCTTTCCTTAATGAAAGCCACAAAACAGAAAAATCTTCAGTCCAAAAAGGATCCAAAAGGAGAATAATAATCTCTAAAACAAAAACTCATGAAAAAGACAAAACAGCAAAATTAAAACACAGGGAAACAATCTAAAAAGCTTTCAAAGTATAGTTCTTTGAACTAGAGCAGACTTACGGCAGCAACTGGCTTAGGAACAACAATAACCAAGCAAAGATACAAAGGAAGTGACCAGCTCAAATACACAGCCCAGAATGAGGCACATGTGAAAACAATAGCACTGATTACAAGAGGCACAGCATTGACATGAGAGTACCATAGGGACCTCTAGTGGCCAAAATGAGACATTACAAAGCAAAAACTCTGACACCAATAGTGCCATGCTATGAGCAGATGCAGAATGAAGCCTGCTCTGTGAGACCAGCCCCAGAGCACTTGTGTGGAGGACTCCTATAAGCATGAGCCAAGATGAGCCATTAGGCTGAGGACCACAAGATATAGCCTTTTTCCACTTACAAAAGAGAAAACGGGGCAGAATTAAGCTGACAAAATCCATGCCTGTAGGGCAGGGATGTCCAAGTTATAGAATCTGGTAAAGGTAGACAGTGACAACCAGCCAGCGGCTGCACAAATTTCACCAAAATAAATTCCGCTGGACCACGCCCAGGAGGAGGCCATCCCTCAGGTGGACTGGGTCCTCACACCTATTGGGCACTGCAAGCCAACTGAGGCATAAGCCTAGGCTATAGCATCAGCTGTCCAGTGAGATAGTCTTTGCTTCGTAACTGTCAGCTCTTTAGAGTGGCCTCCGAAGCACACAAAGAGCTGCTCTGAGTGTCTGAACAGACCAGAGCGCTCAACATACAGTACACTCTGAGGGCCTGGACTGGGCAGAGTGGATTGGGACCCTGCTCACCATCTGCAGCAGGGAGTGCTAGAAGGGTGATAACCTTTCAGCACTGCATGAGGATGAGGTGGGTTCAATCTCTGAGCTCCCCTAAGAAATTTAACGACCAGGTCATTTCTGTCGATTGACTGGCCAGCTTAGAGAGAATGATTCACTGCGATAGCTGCCACATAACCTTTGAGTGTGGAAGGGGATCGTCCCTTGTCCAACAGCTCTTGTAGTAGCACGTGGGTAGGGCTGAAACGATTGGTCGACATTTTTTTATTGTCGATGTTGTCAATAATGTCGACCAATCGTTTCAGCCCTACCCACGTGCTAACTTTACTACAAGAGCAGTTGGACAAGGGACGATCCCCTTCCACACTCAAAGGTTATGTGGCAGCTATCGCAGTGAATCATTCTCTCTAAGCTGGCCAGTCAATCGACAGAAAGGACCTGGTCGTTAAATATATATATTTTTGTTGTCGAGTAGTCATTTGATCTCATATGACCTAATGCCAATAATGCGGTTTGACCAGTGTGGCGCTGTAGTGCAAGACTGTAATTTAGCCCTCCTGGATGCAATTCAAGAGAAGAAGACAGAGCAAACGCAGCCAAACCTGAAGCTGTTGAGCGACGTTTGGATGGATATGTAAATATATTCTGCGCGCTTTCCTCAGTAATGAATTAAAAACGCATCTGATTACAGCAATGTGGATGTTTGCATGAGCTCTGCAGTTCGGTATTCCAGCAAAGTCCAGTCACGTCACGTTTATTTATATAGTACTTTATGCAATATATAGCCTTAACCCTTTACCGCACGCATTATGATAGACCTATAGAAAAAATATTTGAATCTTTTTCTTTTCTAAGAATGGCTTAACTTGAAGTGCTGTAATAAAATGTTTGGAAAAAAATATTATTTTAAGGTACTTTATGATATGTTGCCATACGGCAACAGCATACAATAGTGGATCTAACTTAGAATAAGTGTAAGCTTACTTATAATTAATATTTTTCCTCAGAAATGTTGTTTGTGTTGATTCAATTGGTGCTATTATAAGATTTAACACAGTACTTATAATTGACACCTTATACGTACTTTACAACAACTTGTGCTTTTATTTATTCTATTCCTTTTTTGCTGAATAATGATTTATAATTCTTTTAATTTCATTACATTTTTCATGAATATTATTTAAACTGCAAATTTATACAGTTAAAACAAATATAATACTGTATATAATGTATCATAAAACACTGACATAATGTATCATAAAACACTGACATAAAACCAAAAACATTGCAGTTCATGAAAATTCAGCATTATGCAATCTCTTGAGAGGAAGACTATGAACATGATGTTACTGACGTTTTAGTTTGCTTTCAGCAACTACCGACAAGAGATGGCAGTCTGTCAGAAATGTCGCCACAGAAAAAAAACTGCATGTCATATGATTTAATCAAAGCACATCACTGGCTAAACTAAGGTCTTCTCTTTCCAACAAAAAAAACGAGAATGTTCTCTTAAAGAGACAGTGGCAAGGAAATGAACACAAAGAGTATGTTGCCATAGGCCCGAACACAAGTAATTCTTGGAGGTCCCCGACCCTCTTGATGGAAGTGAGCGCAGTCAGGAGCGCTGTCTTAGCAGACACGAACTGAAGCTTGACTGAATCCAGCGGCTCAAAGGGACCCCTCTGAAGTCGGTCCAATCTCTTGAGAGAAAGACTATGAACATGAGCCCCTCCATCTCCCCCCCCCAATAATCCTTGAAAGATCACCTTTTTTAAGTATGAAACGTCACAAAGCAGTTTTTTCGTGTGCAGGAAGAGCAAGTTAAGCCCTTTTCTTCTTTACCTTGCCATAGAATATGGCCATGCTCACTGATGTAATGTTACCTGTATTCATATTTAATCAAAAGTAAAATTGCCATTTCAATTTGATTATATCCATAATACAAATTCCATTAACATACGACTAATCAACATTATTTCACTAGTATTAATGTTGTTATTGTTACAGCTTAACAAATTGCAGCTGACCTTGCTAGCTAGCTAAACTATTGTAATAATGTCATTCCACTATTGCACAGGGTTGCCGCTTGGCAACACATACATTTGAATGATTTACCAAAAACTAATTTTATAAAAACTTTTTTGAGAGGTGAATATGTCATCATAACATCATAACAGTGATGTTTTAGATTTTTTTGTAGAAGTGACACGGACTGGTCCTTGTTTGTTACTGACGTTTTAGTTTGCTTTCAGCAACTACCGACAAGAGATGGCAGTCTGTCAGAAATGTCGCCACAGAAAAAAAACTGCATGTCATATGATTTAATCAAAGCACATCACTGGCTAAACTAAGGTCTTCTCTTTCCAACAAAAAAACCGAGAATGTTCTCTTAAAGAGACAGTGGCAAGGAAATTAACACAAAGAGTATGTTGCCATATGGCTACACCATGCGGTAGTGGGTTAAATCAAGCAGCTTTACAGTATTAAACATGAAAAACCAGAGTCAGTGTCGCTTTCAGTTAGAATTACAATTTGATTTTCTGTTATAAACCAGTGTCGATCTAGCTAATGATAAAATAGTTTTATTAGTGGGAAAAAATGAATTAAAGTGATAGTTTGGTTTGTAGAGATCAAAGCTTGATCTAGCTCAGGACTGTTTTGATTATCATAACCCTATACAGTATTTTAAGAGAGATTATGTTGTGAATAAAATAGTTTATCCAAAAATAAAACGTCTCATCACTTACCTTTATTTTGTTTCTTATCCATATGACTTACAAAAGGTGATATTAGGCAGAATGTTGTCATTCAGTTACTTTTTCATATAGCTAATTAAATGGTGAATGAGAGTTTCTCTGTCATCTCATTTTGTGTGCCAAATATATTTATTTGTATAAATTAATTGTATAATAATTGTAATTACATAATATGATATTTAAAAGCTGAAGTGATTACCTTTATTTATTTGTTAGAATATGTATAACTCAATATTTTAACTAATTGCAAAAGCTGAATAATCAATCAAAGTCTACTGATTAATCAGTGAAATAATCGATGATCAGTTGATTAATCTTTCTAATAATCTTTAGCTCAATCGATTATCAAAATAATAATTTGTTGCAGACCTACACGTGGGACATGTCACAACCCGGGTCCAGGCTCTGTGCTGAACACCAGTCACAGAAGACTGACCATTTAAGGGCGTAAAGGCGCCTTGTAGATGGGGCTCTAGCCTCTAAAATGGTGTTACTAACACTCGCAAGGAGCTGTATTGGTTCCCGTCGAGGGGCCAAACATGAAGGCTCAACAGCTCTGGCCAGGGGTGCCAAATCATGCCCTTCACTTGCGAGAGAAGGCCCTTTCTCAGTGGTA
Source organism: Sinocyclocheilus anshuiensis (assembly GCF_001515605.1). Lineage (NCBI taxonomy): Eukaryota > Metazoa > Chordata > Actinopteri > Cypriniformes > Cyprinidae > Sinocyclocheilus > Sinocyclocheilus anshuiensis. The sequence continues at coordinate 1,152,964 of NW_015547725.1, forward strand.
TTGGCCAGGGGGCTGCTGATAGCAGCTGAATCAACTCAGGGAACAACGTCTGATTCCTCCAGAGTGGGGCCAACAGGAGGACTGAGCATTTAACTTCCCTGACCCTTCTGATAACCTGAGGAAGCAGGGAAATTGGGGGCAAGGCGTACAGGCGAGTGCTGGGCCAATCGTGGACCAAGGCATCTCGCTGTTTCAAGAAATAAATTGGGCAGTGAGTTGTCTTCTGAGGCGAAGAGGTCCACCTCTGCCCTCTCGAAGATGGACCAAATAATTTGAACCACTGGAGGAAGTAGCTTCCATTTTCCTGGAGCTACATTGCCTCTGGACAGCACATCTGCTCATAGGTTCAATCTGCCAGGCTCATAGACTGCTCTTAGTGAGAGGAGTTTACTCTGTGCCCATAACAGGAGGCGCCAAGTCATCCTGTAAAGGGAGCATGACCTGATACACTCTTGGCGATTGATGTACGCTACCACCGTCATGTTGTCTGAGCGGACCAGGGCGTGGTGCCCCTTTAAGGCTGGCAGGAAGTTTTCAGGGCCAGGCAAACTGCTATCATCTCAAGGCAGTTGAAATGCAGGCATTGCTCCAGGCTTGACCAGGAGCGGAACGCTGGGTTACCCTTGAACAGAGCTCCCCAACCCAAGTTGGATGCATCTGTCGTAACTACCTTCCTCCTGGAGGTCAGTCCCAGTTGAACACTGGATAGAAACAGGCGAGAAGTTGTCCAGGGGGCCACAGCTCTGATGCAGCGATGGGTTACCCTGATATAAGACCGGCCCAGGCGCCAGGCATGGGATGGAAAATGGGCTTTGAGCCAATACTGGATAGGCCACATATAGAACAGGCCTAGAGGGATCACAGAAGAGGCAGCCGACATAAGGCTGAGCATCCTCTGAAAAACCCTGAGGGGACTAGCAAGATGTTAAAACATACTAGCAACATGTTAAAATACATAAATGGAAACTTTCATAAACTTTCAGACTAGATGCTCTCAATCCAACATCAAAGTTTTTCTACAAACTTTGCTAACTACTGTTACTCATATTGTCATGTCAAATGTATTTTTATAGCACTGAAAGGTATCATAAGTTTGATCACTCATACAGTGTTTATATGAAAACATTAACAATACATGCAGCCTTAAACAAAACTCCCCAACCCAAGTTGGATGCGTCTGTCATAACTACCTTCCTCCTGGAGGTCAGTCTCAGCTGAATGCCTGATAGAAAAAGGCGAGAAGTTGTCCAGGGGGCCACAGTTCTGATGCAGCGATGGGTCACCCTGATATATAACCAGCCCAGGTGCCAGGCATGGAACAGAACATGAGCTTTGAGCCAATACTGGAGAGGCTGCATATAGAGCAGGCCTAGAGGAATCACAGTGGAGGCGGCCGACAAAAGGCCGAGCAGCCTCTGAAAAGCCCTGAGGGGACATGAAGTCCCTAATTTGAATGACACCACCAGTAGCAGAATAGTCAGGGATTGTTCCGTCATAATCCAAGCTCGCATCTGGGCTGAGTCTATAACAGTCCCCAGAAAGACTACTTGCTGTCTGGGAGACAAATAACTCTTGGTTAAAGGTGAGCTGTTATGCCCCTTTTTACAAGATGTCAAATAAGTCTCTAATGTCCCCAGAGTGTGTATGTGAAGTTTTAGCTCAAAATACCCCACAGAGAAGTTTTTATAGCTTGTTGAAATTGCCACTTTTAGAATATGAGTCACTTTAAATGCAAATGACCTGGTGCTCCTGCCTCCCTTTTCAGAAGAGGGCGGAGCTTCAAGATCTCATGCTCCGGGATACCAATATTGGCCTTTGCAAATAAACATTCCACTATTAGTACAAGCTTGTTATCTTTACAGAAAATGTACTCGGTTTTAGTCTATGGAGACTCCTATGTTCGCTGTGTTAATACACCTTATAAAAGTGATTTTTGCATAATAGGTCACCTTTAAATTTATTGTCAACCTGAGACGCTCCAAGTGGCTGAGAAGCAGTGACCTGTGAGCAACGAGTTCCCATTCTAATCTGGCTAAAACCAGCCAATCGTCGAGGTAATTCAGAATGCGGATTCCCATCTGCCTCAGAGGGGAGACAGCCGCGTCTATGCACTTTGTGAAAGTGCGTGGGGCCAGAGACAGTCCGAATGGTAGGACTGTATATTGATAGGCCACTCCCTTGAAGAATGGTCAATGATGGGGGGCTATGTGGATGTGAAAGTAAGCATCTTTCAGATCCACTGTCAAGGACTAGTCCTTGGGACATATTTGTGCAAGCTTCTGTTTCAGAGTTAACATCCTGAATGGCTGTCTTATAAGTGAGCGATTCAGATGCCTGAGATCGAGAATGGGTCCCATCTTTTTTGGGAACGAGGAAGTAGCGGCCGAAAAAGTCTGACTCGCTGTTCACTGAAGGAACCATCTCCACGGTGCCTTTTGCAAGCAGTTTTTGTACTTCGGACCGGAGAGCATGAGCTTCGTTGTCCCGTACCAAAGTCTGAGTAATACCTTTGAAATGAGATGGCCTGCGAGCGAACTGGAGTGAGTAACCTCATTTTATGATATTTAGAACCCAGCTTGATACATCCAGGATGGCTTCCCAAGCCTGGAGCCAGATGGCAAGTGGTTCTATTTTTACAAATGTTAGTTCGCCGCATGGGGGTGGAAATGACATTCGTGGATATAAGGAGAAATGCTCTTATGAGTATGTGGGTCCGCTATCACAGCGGTAATATGCTTGGGTACGCACTGAACTTGAAGGACATGCACAGATAGAATAATATGTCCAATGCTCAGAAACGGTCAGAGGGGTGGAGAATGAACGCAAGAGTTCCGGCCTTGGCGAGAACTGACCCTCTCCTCTTCCTCTTTGTGCACAGATGAGGATGGCTTCTGAGGCTCCAGCACCACTCGGGGGCAGGGACCTTGGTACTTCAGGTAGGGATACCGTCTTGGTGTCTGGGGGTGCTGCTGAAGCCCAGGCTCAGAATTTTGCTGGGGGCTTAGGTGGCGCCAGCTTTACAGGTAACTTGCAGGCAACTTTTTCTGTGCCTCAGTGAAGCGCACAGCAAACCCGTCCACGGCAGGGCCGAATAGTCCCTTGGGTGAGACTAGCGAGTCGAGGAAGACGATCTTCTCACCGTCCATGATCTTGTAAGATTCAACCAAATGTGGTGCTCCAGCACCACCAAATTGGCCATAGCCTTGCCAATTGCCTGCACCATTGCCTTGGTAGTGTGCAGAGCCAGGTCAGTCTCTGTGCACAGCTCCTTGAAGGCGTTAGGGTCCATGGCCGTGTTGACTGTGAGAGAGAAGGGGCTTCAGGCTCTTCGCCGGAACCCACCCATTCTTCACTATCTGACGCCGTCAAGGACATGGAGTCATCGACGGCAATATCCTCTGAAGCGCTGAAAGAAACTAAGCCGCTCGCAGCTGACCAGGGGCATTGATCCTCCTGGGTGAAGCACACTGGCGAGACGAGGCGATGTGGGGAGAGTGGAGCACGTGGGGGCTGAGCAGGCGTGACTTCACTCGAGCCCACTGTCAGAGCCCCGCTGTTTCTTTCTCTTAGGAGAGAAAGGAAATGGGAGAGCAGAGTGGGGAGGACTGCCTTCATTAAAGAAGGTGATCCGCGAGCGAAGATAGGAGATAGAGATAGAGACTCATACTCACAATGAGAACATGATGTCTCAGTAAGCGCAGCCTCAGTGAGAGCGTCTCGGTGACGCACTCGCTGTGCCCGTCTGCATCCCCTGCACAAGCCACACTTGCGGCGCGACATTTACAATAATGTCGCAGAGTAAATTTGCTCAGGAAAATTGCTCTTTTTCAGTGCCGGATGGCCACGGGGGAAGGTTTCTGCTTCTTCCACTGCTGGGGCTCTTCTTCAGCGGTGAGCAGCAGGCTAAGCTGAGTCAGTGAAGAGATGATCCCGTCGCTGAAGGAAAAAATTCTGATGAAATGGTTTTCTGAGCAGACTTATATAGCGATCGGCTCTTCCCCTTTTGGTGAGTTAGAGCACCATTTGTTTGTGCAGCTACACAAACGTGAACAAATCAGGCTAAATCAGAGTAAACAGGAGTTTCCCCACAAGCGTCAGCGACACAACGGGAGAGACCATTCGATAGGGAACCATGTATAACCATGTGTATAAGTGCTTTGGTGGAAGAGTGGGGCAACATCTGCAAGAACGGGCAATTCTGGTGCAGTCCATGATGATGAGATGCGCTGTAGTGGCCACACAAAATACTCACTGTGACTTTTGTTGTTGACAACCCTTTTCTTTGGGGACTCAATATTCCATTTCTGTATGATAAATGCCTGTTAAATTTCACTAATGCACTAACCTAACTTGAAGGAATACAGTATAAAGCTGAGTGTCATTGGGATAGCAATGAATAATGACTCCATGTTTTCTGACAATGTTGCCCAGGGGAAGAATATACAATGAAAAAGCAGAGGGCCTAATACTGATCCCTGTGTAACTTGTGTGTGATCTGACATGTCTTCATTAACACAAATAAACTGATAGTGATTATGGTAGGATTAAACCTTTCTAAAGCCTGCCCACAAATGGCAACATGATGCGGCAGGTGGTATGCCACAGCATCACAGCTAGTGTCTAACAATACTAGAAGGGAGATTTGGCTATTTCAGATGATATAAGCAGGTCAATTGTAACTTATTTGTAACTTGACAAGTGCAGTCTCTATACTACAATGGGGCCTACATCCTAGTTGAAATTCTTTACAAATATCCTTTCTTTGCAATTAGTTGTGAAGATAATTGTGATTTTTTTAAATATATATTTAATAAAATATTTTTTATATGAACAGGAGATTTTAGATTGACCCATAATTAGCTAATTCTCTAGGATTATTCTTTATAAGGAGTTTTATTACTGCCAACTTAAAACTTTTGGAACTTGCCCTACGAAAAGCGAATAATAGAGAAGAGCTGCTGAGCTTAGAAAACAAAACTCCCACACTGTTAAACCAACCTGGATTGAATGAGAATAGATTGTATACCATTTATTTCTGCTATTATTGTGTTTTATGAGTATTTGTGTGTTTAAGATAGAAAGAGACACATGAGAGACTCACAAAGAAGAAGATATTTTGATGATTAGCTTTATATATTATCCTAAAGATAATGAGAACTCGTTCTATCACTTCATTTTACCAGCACATAATTCACTTGTTCAAATGAAAGCTCAGGGGTCATGTTATGAAAAGATTTAAAATGAAAATGGTAATTTGGGATGGAAGTTAAAGTACCTGATTCATAAAGCATCTCAGAATGGTAGGGCTGTTGTGGGAACAAGCTGTATGCAGGTGTAGCTTATTACCAAAATAAATTGTCACGTCATTATACATTTTATTTTATTTTAAATCTTTAAATTTTTACTTGCAGATTGTTGAAAAACCGTCGCCAGTTTAAAATGTTGTCATTTACAGTGCCCTCCACTAATATTGGCACCCTTGGTAAATATGAGCAAAGGTGGCTGTGAAGATAATATCTGCATCGTTCATCCTTTTGATCTTTCGTTAAAAAAAAATCACAAAATTCGAACCTATCATTGAAGTAAAACAATGGAAAGTGAGGGGAAAATCTCATTATGAAATAAATGTTTTTCTCTAGTTCACGTTGGCCACAATTATTGGCACCCAATTATTGCAACGTCCTTTCCTGAAGATAACAGCTCTGAGTTTTCTCCTATAATGCCTGATGAGTTTGGAGAACACCTAACAAGACATTATTCCAAAACCATTCCTTCATACAGAATCTCTCCAGATCCTTCAGATTCCTAGCTCCATGTTGGTGCTTCTTCTCTTCAGTTCACCCCACTCATTTTCTATAGGGTTCAGGTCAGGGAACTTGGACGGCCATGGCAGAAGCTTCATTTTGTGCTCAGTGACACATTTTTGTATTGATTTTGATATTAGTTTTGGATCATTGTTCTGATGGAAGATCCATCCACGGCCTATTATAAGATTTCTAACAGAGGCAGTCAGGTTTAGAATTTTTTATCTGTTGGTATTTGATACCACACTATCACACTTCAGACTTAGATTTTGTAACATTTGTGCATCTGTTTCTTTGTTCTTTGTCTGTTGCAGACTGAGCCAGAGATTATTGAAGAGACTGATGTTGACCGACTGGCGGGCCGCCATTATTTTGGCTGTGGTCGACAAATCAAAGGTCAATCTGAGACATCAACACTGAGTTCCCAGCCTTCCATAAATGAGGTTCGTCAGCAGATGCATCTGCTGCTAGAAGAAGCATTTAGTCTAGCTTCAGCTGGCCACTCTACTTCCAGCCGACACCATCACTCTCACCATCAGCATCCACCACTTGGACCCTATGGCTTGGGTCCAGTCATTCCGTACTCAGAGGTGGTGACCAGTGCACCGGGCACCACGAGTCAAGGGCAGGGAGGCCTACAGTGGGTGCCAGCCTATAGACCAGACCCTTACCAGTGCAGCCTTGCCAAACAGGTACAGTTATAGATCTGATCGATATATATGTACAGATATATCAGAAATGATCTTCCTTGCTTAAAACTTTTATATGATAACATGTACATTTTTCAAAAAGGCATTCAGGTTCACTCAGCTTCCTGAAATGGCTCTTGGGTCTCCTCCACCCCCTGTCCCACCAAGACCAGGCCCTCCTCCTGAGTCATCACTGCGACGGTCATTACATTTCCACATTCTTTGCCTTTTTTTCTGGCAGTGACCAGTGCATGAGTTTATTTAGCACTTATTAAAGGAATATTTTCCCATAATTTACTATCGTTTCAAACCCAATTGACTTTCTGTCTTCTGTGCCACACAAAAGGATGTTCACAATCCAAACAAGACAAGTAAATGTGGATAAAGCTGTCAAGTAAAAAAAAAATAAAAATACAGAAAAAGTACCATTAAAGTAGTACATATAACTTGTGTTCTATATTCTTAAGTCTTCTGATAGCTTGTCATCATTAAAAAAAAGGGGAAAAAAATGTCAGCTTAATTTTTAAGTTCTGTATTCATGTTAAGTTTGGTGTCATTTGTTGTAACTGTTACGCTCTGTATATCTCACTGAAATCTGTATACATGATGCAGTAGGCTTTATAGGGTTAATTGTACTTATTTTTTTTTATTTTTTTTTTTTGGAGCTTGACAGCATCAGTAGCCATTCTGATAGGTTTATTCCGGTGCTAAATTCAGAAGTGTATTTTTTAATTTTAAATAACTGTGGTGAAGTCTGCCATGTCATGCTAATTCTTTATGTAAAGGCAGCAGATTGACTTTGCTAGTAAATCGATACTGTCACCTGGTGGTGAAACAATGTCAATGCATGTATGAAATTGTTGCCATGTTTTTCAGGTCATCTACTGATCTTGGTCGGAAAGGTCATTGTGCTGAGTCGTCAGTGCCGAGTCAGCATGACAGCAGCCCACACAGGCCAAACAGCAGAGCGCCACTCCCACCTGTCACTACTGAGCCCATTCCCAACCACTCAGGTTAGTGTGTGTGTGATTGTATGGGTTTATGTGTGTCTTTGTGCACTAGTTTGTTTGTGTGTGTGTATGTGTGTGTGTTTCCTACGAATTATAGTGCATTAGTTATGGAAGTTAGGGAAGTGTAACACCCTTTGATGCATAACTCATCCTGGACCATTGATGGTACATGAAGGATACTTCAAATTGTGAAACGTGTTGAGGAGAGTTTGGCTTCTACTTTTTTTAAATGATATGATGATAAAACAGGTAAAAAATATCTTTGATACTATCACTGAAAGAAGGACTTCAGAGATTTTTGAATGGCCTATTTTGATGACATAGCAACTACTTAGAACACCTTAGCAACACTCTGGCAACAACCAGTTACACATTAGCATTGTGGCTGTGAGTTTGGCACAGGCAAGCACTGCTCACATTTTTTTCAGAATATGTAAAAATGACTTAATCTCAGTATTATTTCTGATAATAGCATGAATATGTTCCAAATGTACCCTAAACTCTAGGGGTGTGCGATACTGAACAAAACATAATTTCTCAGTATTTTCTGTGATTTTTTTTTTTGGTAATGACAAAAAAGTGTTTTTATATGTGTACATTGGCTGGTTTAGGCCTGTCATGGACAGCAGACTCCCAAAGCTTTTGACAACCTTCATTCTGGGCAGTGGTCAGTTCACAGCAATGACATGCTTGCTCATGTGATATTGCTTAACTATATCATTTAGAAATATAATACAAAAACTCATACAGTTGCATTTTTGCCTCCATGTATTGAATTTTGGGGGTATTCAAACTGCATTCTACTGCTTTTTTTCACAGTAAAAAGCATGCACTCTCAAGGTTTGCTTTTGGTTGTTTTTTGCAAAGTGAGTGACATTCGATAATTACAGTATTATCATAGACAATGCATATATTGGCCACCCCTACGAAACTCTCATTCTTTTTTGTCCCACAGGAAATCCCATGACAGCAGTGTACGCCATCCCAGCCAGTCGTCCAGGATACACGGGATATTTCATCTCTACACCACCCTCCTCCTACCACAGCCCATCCTGGATGTCTTACCCCCCTGAACCCGAGGATGTGCCTCCTCAGTGGACCGAATCTGTAAGAATGCAGTTATCACACAGTCCTTTATCATGTGTCCAATTCTGCTTCACAAACTGGGTTGCATCCCAAGACCCAATGTTACAGTGCATGCACCATTAATACAATTTAATGTGGCGTAAACCTCATGGACTGCAACCAAGGGAAGCGGAACTGGTCTGTCGCATGTGCCTCTATACATTGTTCTGAATTTAGGGGGCATTCTGGCAGATCATGTGACCTGCCCTTGGGCGCAAGGCTCATCTTTTTGGATTGTCCTTCTTATCCCTGTTTGTGTGTGCCTGCATTCACACGGTGTCTTTTTGCAGAACCAGTGTCATTTAGAGACCATTTGCTGAACTGAATTTATCGCTGACGTTGAGTGGAAACAACAAATTCCCAGGGTAGATGAGCACATTTCTTCAAGTGAACACTTTTCTTTTTCTTTCTTGTTTTCCTCTGTCACAAGCAGGGTTGAGTGCAATTCAGAATCAAATTGCGAATACCTTTTAAAATTCCAGGTTTTGAATTAAGGAAAGCAGACAAGATTAAAAATTTAAGTAGATTAAAAAATTTAAATTCAATAAAATTCATATATTCTAGATTGTACAATTATATACAATCTATAAAATTGTACAAAACTTTTTTTTTTTACTTTTATAACCAAAAGGAAAAAAAAAAACATGCTACTTTAACATAGGGGATGTTAATTTAATCAGATAAAAATTAAGTGTAAAGTTTTATTTATTTATTTATTTTAGACTTAGTATTTATGAGACTAGTAATTATTTTAAAAAATTGTCAATTACATTTAATTTATATTTCTAAGAATTTTCTTACAAATTATGTTAAGAACTTTCCTCCTTTTTTCTCTAAGATTTTCAATCAGAATGTAATTATATCTAATTAATTTCTTTTTTTTTTTAATTTAATGTCTATATTTATTTTTATAAATGAATCTGAAGACAATTTAATGGGCATTTTGCATTGCCACATGCCAAAATTAAAATGGTTTTGATGGCAGAGTCAAATAATTTGATACTTTTGCATTTAGTTCAAAGAAATAAGTCTAATGATTTATTAGGAAAATGCATTCTACATATCAGGGAATAAATAGGCTTAATTAGTCAACATTAATAATTTAATTAATTATGTTTTGTTGCAATAAGTTGGACTAATGTGTTGGTCTAATGAGTGTTGTGTGACTGTTGTATATGTTTGAATGGCAATTTAGTAAATTTATCATCTTGTCGGGTGGAAAATTCAATTCCAAATTATTCTCAAAAAGTCAATTCTAAAATTCTGAATTATGCCCAAGCCTGGTGACAAGGTAACCCTTGTTCAAAGTGTTTATGATTTCATAATTCATAGTTTAATGAAAATGATCAAATCACGCAATGCAAACTTGTTTGAATGGAGTGTCACTAATATTACTTTGAAGTAGATCCTTAAGCTTTTCTTTTTCCTTATCGTGATTGTCGTCCTTGTGCATTTGTCTATTGGTTCCCTTTTTAACTATAGAATTTGGTCAACTGCAGCACAGATCAAGACTCACTAAAAATAACAATACACCCTAGCTGAATGGTTTTAGCACAGGCCTTGTTGAATGCTACCTGTTTTCTCTTTCAGATGCCCCTACCAGGCTACGCAGAGGCCTTTCCTCACCCTCATTATCCTCAGGGCAGCCCTCTCCTGTGGCACCACCGGCAGGCCATTCAGGGTGGTCCAGATAATCCACCCTCTTCCTCCACTGCAGTGTCCCAGCAGAGTCTAGCAGAGCCCAGAGATCCGATCAGCCCCGACACCCCCCTCAGCAGCCTTTCCACTTCAGCCCTAGTCAAAGCCATCCGTGATGAGGTGGCCAAACTGGCCAAGAAGCAAGCAGACATGTTTGAATTCCAGGTGTAGAACTTTCCGGTGGATTCATGGACTAGCTGCACTGAGACTGAACAGTCTGATACATTTACGACTTCTGATTTCACCAGATTAAATCATATTTCACTGGATGATTTTTTTTTCTTTCAGTGAAACACCTGTCTACTTTTAACAGTTTTTGTGTGGTTCTTTTTGCCATTGTACTATAACATCAATATGCAATTAAACTTTTTTTCTTTATTGTAGTATAACATTAATATGTTTTTAAAGATTTTATTTAATGGGACAATATGGAAATCCATTGAGGTTACTCGAGAGTCAAGCACTGTACGTTTGACAAAAATTATGAGAGAATATTACCATCTTCATCAAGACAAACAGAAGTCTTGGGTTTGGAACAATGTGAAGGCATTAGGGGTGTAATGGTTCACAGATGTCATGGTTCAGTACATAGCTCGGTTTCGGGGTCACTGTTCGATACGAGTTTGGTACAGCAGGAAATGCATTTTTTCATTTATTTTGAACAGACAATAGTGCTACACACATGTAGCATGAACAGTTGTTTTGATTTGAATTAGATTGTATAATTTCAAGCAAAAACAGAATGATCTGACTTTAGACTTGTGAAATTATGCTACATAAGACACCTGCACAGAACAAAAACAGCAGACAGACTGAATGAAAACACAAATTTATTTTCTGACAGCAGGTGGCGCCTATGGAACAGCAGTGATATAGAGTTTCCTTGGTTAGCGCTGTAAACAAAGCAGCACTGCGCTTATAAACACTACTTTAATATGCATTATATGGAGGTAAGAGAAAAAAAAATTGCATCTCTGAGAGGAACTGACAGTCTTCAGAAATGGCTTCATATAACCCCCCACATATTTGTCTTCCTATATTTCGAGCATCGTGATCCCTCTTTAAAGACTTCATAAAAAATCCACATAAATTACATTTTGATTTCAATGCAGTTTGTGTGCATTTCAGAGATCAGCTAAAATAAAAACCGGTTCAGATTTATAGCCAGTCAACTGAAACTTCCCCACACTGCTGATAAAAGCAGGTGATTCTTCGAGCTCTTGCATGCCATCTGAACTCTCTGTTCTTGTTTTGGGTTGGTGCGTAGATCGTCTCTTCTTCTTCTCTTTCCTGCTGTGACGGTTCCTGTTCTGGATTGATCGCACTGACTGTATTCGTCGTCTGACTGCATGAACCGAACCGTTACATCCGTACCGTTACGGTTCGGGACGAATACATGTACTGTTACACCCCTAGAAGGTATACAAATGAAGACAGATTTTGTTAACTATCCCTTTAAAGTAGAAACAAACTGACCAATTGCAGTGTGAAGAACAAAACAGATTAAACCAACTAACAGTCATTTCCAAAGCTCAAGAAAGCAAGAAGGAAGATGTTGTCACAACTGGGTGCAATTTATAATAAAATAAAATTCCTACCAATAAATTCACACATGATTTTGTGCCGGCAATAGCTCTGAAATGTCAGAAATTGTAATTACTTATTTGTTAACTGAATGTGATGCTACATGTTGGACACTTACCATGTAGACATCTTTGTGAGGGCATTAACCAGGTTGAACTAGAACGGTTTAACAGTACATCCCAATGAGCAGTTTTTGCATCTATAGTATGCTGGCTGCAGGACCTGCCCAGAAACCTTAGTGACACCCCTGCCCTCACAGTCTTCATTCATGTAAAATTACATGTCTTCTACCCTGACTAAGGCCCATGGCAGCAATATTTTTAACTTTAAAGTGCTTAATACATTTACATAATCAACAGAAGGAATGTGGTATGCTTTACAGTAATAGCTTGAGATATAACAATATGCCATGTAAAATTGTTCTGTTAAAGGTGCAATATAGGTGTACTGCTTCATCATTGGAGTAAAATATAACACATGAGTCACATGATTTTTTTTTTTTTTTGTAGTTGAAGTAGTAGAAGTAATGTTTTATATGCCAAAACAATTATTTACTTCAAAGCAACTTTTGATTAGTTTATGAGTCTGACATGCACACTTGGATTTTTTCCACATGCATGTCTGAAAAATTACCCAGAAGTTTGATGATAATCACTCTAACATCTCAAAAATCTATATCTAGTATTTTCATTGTAAACTTGGCCCACATCATCTTCCCAAATAAAACTATTAACTTTAGCAATTTACTATTCATTAGTTTGAGCATGCTGTGTGTACCATGAAGCGGCTATTGAAAACAGGAGTGCTGATGGTTTTTGTGATTTTATTGTATGTAAATTGAGTTTTATATAACGTATAAGGAGTTTGCCCTGAAGGGGCAACAGTAATACATTATACTATATATATATATCTTTTTTTAAACCTATGATCCCTGCATTCTTTCCCAAAATTTTCTCAAACTAAAAACATTTAAATGTTCAAAATGTGGTTCATTTTGTTACATACAAAAATGTATTTATTTATTATTTTTTATAATTGTTCGGAGGCAGCTTGAACAAGTTTCTTAATATACAGTTTAATTACATGACTTTAACACACAAACGTTAAAAATACAATAAACAGTGAAAATTAACTTTGAAAGATGGCGATAGTCAGTTGCAGTAAGTTATTATATTCCTGGTAACAACTGGTTATCACACTCAAATCCTGTGCAAATGTCATCACTATTGTTAAAGTAACTTTTTTTTTTCCCCCGTATGTTTCAATTTGTTGATATAAGTATTATAAAACCAATATATTGATCTTAATTTCGATTTGGAACCACATACAGTATCTGATAAAGCACTATCAAGAACTGTTTAAGCCATTTTCGATGAGACGGTTTGCAATAAAAGATGAAAAAAGACAGAATAAACAAGTTTGTTGTTTATTGAACTTTTTAAACTCAATTTTATTTTGTTCTCTACATGGCACAGACAACAAACAAATCAACTGTACTTGTGTTATATATGGCAGGAATTCTGTGTCAGATGTTTGGTTTTGGGAATGGTTATCCACTTGCATTCTGCCAATGTGAATGGAACACTGTAATTTGGCTTCACTCTCTCTGCACATTTTCCATATTCATGATCCTCACCACATCTAACACATCTTCTCTTTCCATTGTATATTCAACAACATGTGCAAATTCCTGATTAGACATGTGAGCTCTCTTATGCCATATCTCATAAATCTATAATATAATTCCTTTGGGATAACCTTTGTTTCAAACACAAGCAAACTGGTTTCTGTCTTAATTTTCTCAACTTCTCTTGTCATTCTTCCAGTACCTTTTACAGAGTAGTTTGACACCCTCAAGTTTTTCACTCTTTCCTTCATAAAAGTTAGAGGTATTCCAAACATCACAGACTTACAACCTTCATTTCTTATTTCCCTCCACTCTTACCACTTTTGCTATACTTTGATTTCTCCAACACTACTCATTTTCTTTGTTTTCTCCATCTGCACTTCTGTACTACAGCCTATAAGCAAGTTCTCACCTCCCAAAATATTTTGTTAAAGGGGTCATATGATGCGATTTCAATTTTTCCTTTCTCTTTGGAGTGTTACAAGATCTTGGTGCATAAAGAAGAGTAAGTACGTTTTTTATATTTAAATAATTTGCTACTGACGATTCAAACGTGAGTTTTGAGCAGTGCAGAGTAGCGTTTGTAGTTTGTCATTTCTCCGATCACAAATGCAGACATGGTTTTATGCTTATGTGGCGCGATGCAATGCAACGTGTAAAAAGACAGTATAAGTTATTATAATCCGTAATTATGTCCCCACTCCTTACATTTTCCCTCTTGCTCCCTATAAACTCCATGACGTCAACATCTGATTCTATCCCTGTCATCCTGTCAGATTTTGTTGGTTCAGCTGAAGTTCCCAGAGGTGTTGAGTACTTGTTGGCTGCTTTTCCTTCACTCTCCAGTCCAACTCATCCCAAACCATCTCAATTGGATTTAGGTTGGGTGATTGTGGAGGCCAGGTCATCTGATGCAGCACTCCATCACTCTCCTTCTTGGACAAATAGCTTTTACAATTCCTAGAGGTGTGTTTGGGTTCATTGTCCTTTTGTAAAACAAATGATGGCCCCATTAAGTACAAACCAGATGGGATGGCATGTCGCTGCAAAATGTGGTAGCCATGCTGGATGTGCTCTCAATTTCATAATAGTATGTTGAAAACAATAACAATAAAGGAAAAACAATTGAATAAGAAGCTGTGTCCAAACTTTTAACTGGTAGTGTATATATTTTGTACTAATTTTGTTCATATTGAAAATGAAGTGATGTTGAAAACTGTTTTTAATGCTTAATATTTTTGTGGAAACGGTGATACTTTAAAAAAAAAGTTTTTCCCGTTTCAGCAACTGAATGCATCCTTGCTGAATAAAAAACTTTATTTATACTCTTTTTTTTACCCCAAACTTTTGAATTGTAGTGTGTCACAGTTTCCACTAAAATATTAAGCAACACTACAGTTTTCAACAATTAAAATAATTATAAATCATGAGCAGGGTTGGGGAGTAACGGAATACATGTAACTTAGATACATATTTAAAATACAAAATATGAGTAACTGTATTTACATTTTAAATGGGTGGTAATCAAATTAAAGTTACATCTGAAAACTATTGTAGATTACCAAAGTGATTACTTGGAATTTTTATTTATTTATTTAAACATGAATTTAAACTGCAACGGGCAATTAATGTAAATAGCAATTGGTGATTCACGGAGTCTGACACTCTGCAAAAGCATCCTAAGTTACAGTTCTGCTCATAGGTTTCAAAACACTTGCAGAATATGCAAAATTGTAATAATTTAAAAAAATAAAAATAAAAATAAGAGAGATCATAAAAAAATCCTTTATTTTTTTTAGTACTGTCTTGAATAAGTTATTTCACATAACAGATGTTTACATTCACTCCACAAGACAAAATAACTGAATTTATATAAATTGCCTCATTCAAAAATGTCAAAACTCTCTGTCATTACCTGGATGATCCACAACTGCTTTTATGTTTTGTGATGGTTGGTCTTGAGTTGTTTGTCCTGAGCAGTTAAACTGCCTGCTGTTCTTCAGAAAAAAAAAAAATCCTCCAAAATCCTCCTGCACATTCAGATGTTCCAGCATCTTCTGCTTATTTGACACCTTTTCAACAATGACTATGATTTTGGGATCCATCTTTTCCCAATAAGGACAACTGAGGGCCTCATACACAACTATTACAAAAGGTGCATTGCATTAAGAGCCGGGGTTTGTAAACTTTTTGAAATGGATGAACAGGGTAAATTGTACTTATTATTATTTTTTCTTCTTCTGGAAAAAGTATTAGCTTCTGAAGGGCAGTAGTAATATATATATATATATATATATATTACATTTACATTTAGTCATTTAGCAGACACTTTTATCCAAAGCGACTTACAAATGAGGACAATAGAAGCAATCAAAACTAACAAAAGAGCAACAATATGTAAGTGCAAATGACAAGTCTCGGTTAACCTAACGCAGTACACGTAGCAAAGTATTTAAATATATGCCTTGTATATATACAGTATATATATATATATATATATATTTATATACACACACACACACACATACACACACAAAGAAAAACAAGTAGATAGAATAGAAAAAAATAGAAAGCTAGTGTTACTTTTTTAATTATATATATCATATATATGCTAAATACTACTAAAAGTGGTTCATAGGGGAAACATTTTAAGTGCATGCTTTACATCACCTTTACTCCACTCTCATATGTTTGTTACAAATGGGAATTTATTACAATGGCAAGAGTTGAATCACCTTTATGCTTTCCAGAGGTCAAATATTTTTGTGTGGGGGTCCTGGAAGTGTTGATGATAGCTCATCGCCCATTTGTGTGCATTAAAGCGCCTGATCTAACCATTTACAAAATGTATAATCCAGCAAATTACTTTTTAATTTTGTAATCCGTAGTGAAATACCTTTTAAAAGTAACCTTCCCAACCCTGTTTGTGAGCACCAAATTAGCATATTAGAACGTTTTCTGAAGGGTCATGTAACACTGAAGACTGGCGTAATCTCTGCTGAAAATCTAGCTCTGCCGTAATAGGAGTAAATTACATGTTAAAATATATAGAATGCAAATCTTTTGGTTCATTGCAATAAAAGTACTGTATTTATGATCAAATTAATAAAGTGTCTGATTTCATTTTTAAACCAGCTGTGCAATTTCCGTATTTTCATTTTCCAAGGAATTTGAGTTTTATTAACCATGAAAATGAGTGATGCTTATCACAAGTCTTGTGCCCTTTTTTATTAGTTACCAACGAATGCATTTACCTGTATTGCCAGTAGATGTCATCCATGATCTTCCACGTGTTTTGTATTCTGGTAGAGAAATCGCCTTGAAATGAATTTATACCAAATGTTCTCTCTAATGGCAACTGGATCACACCCAATGTTTGATATATTAAGATGTTAATCATATATAGCCTACGTTTGGACAGAGTTACAGTTTTTCATCACAATATTTTCTTTATACACTGACAAAACTTCCTGTAACCATTTTGATTCTGGCATCTTACCTGTACTAAACTCCAGCTCTAAACTTAATTTCTAATGCCCTCTGAAATACTGCTCATCTTTTTTTTCAACCATAACCATTAAAATATCAACAAACTAATCCAACACTGTCATTAGCCTATAGTACTTTACAGTAGGTCTCTGTCATCTGTTCACTTTAGCTGAAACACTTTGTATTTAATGCTTTCTTTCCATTTTCATTTAACACTTTGCACATCAATATTTTAAAGCAATGAATCAAATTCAAACAAACTGCAGTGTTATTACTTCTGCGACACATAGGCTTTCAGTACTAATTGAAACAACATCTGTCTTCCAAGAAGAAAAATATGCCAGCTCCTTCTGTACGCTGTTCTGTATTAAACCTCAGATGATCATTTATAAATGGCGCTGCTTCAAAAACTCTTTACATTAGTAAATCTAAAACTAATCTCTTAGTAATCAAATGGGCATTACAGAAAATTATGTTTCACATATTACACATTAGAAGTCATTTACTCCTTTTATTAATCTGAAATACTGTACATTATGGAGATATTGCAGCCGGTGCAAGTGCTGTGGTTCATGACCCATTACAGTATGGCTGAGAGCAGACTCCCAATGCTATTTATCAGCTTCCTCCATGCTACTTATCAGCTTTTCAATTAGCTATTGAACTGTATGCAGAGATGGGCAAGTGCACTGTCTATTAGAGAGTGCTTATGTCTGGACTGTGTATTCTTCCCATGAGTGTGTTGTATGATATTTATACAAGTTTTTATGCAGATATGTATATATTGTCATGTCTAGTGTGCAGTTTGAGTGAATAGGAAATTTGTATTATGGTTTATGGTAATATGTCAAATGCTATGCAGTCTTCAGGATCATCCAAATATCTATCGACATAAACAGGCAAATTTAAAAGTGCTCTATATCAGTAGTTCTCAAACATGGGGCCTCAGCAAACTTCCAAGGGGGCCACAGAATGACTTAAAAGTATTTAAACCAATAAAGTATCATTACTATACTATATTAAAATACTGTAATGCTTAAAAGTGGCTCCAGTTTGGATTCAATAGGGTCTTAAAGTATGATATTTACCCTGATTGTTGATTCAAGGTATTCTTTTGCAGTTTATGGCCCAAGGCATATTATACTATAAAAAATAGTTTGAATAAGAAGTATACTTAAACAATTTAGCTTAGAGTTATTGAAGTCTTGATAATAGCTCATTTCCCATTTGTGTGCATTAAAGTGCCTAAACTAACCATTTGATATATATAGTGCAGCACCTATTCTATCTCCCTTGGACCCAAGTAATGAGGTCGCTGACCTCCTCTAAAACTATGACTGACAGGTCTTAATACGGCACATGAGATTCTTTGAGGAATAAGGTTGCAGTGGTTCATTGCTTTATATATCATCAAGCTGGATCATACATGAGGTGAGGTGATATGGGAGAAGAGAGCGATGCATGCTGGGAAATCAGACGTGTTCTTTGCTGTCCTGTGGTGTTTGACAGTAGAGTGAAAGGAGAGGTTTGTAATCGCTTTTTCTCAGTAATTAAAGAGTGATATAGGAACAGGGGAATAACACATTGAGGAAGAGACACACGTCACTGAGTTTAGTCTTTAATTCCGTTTCTTTGTTTAATGAGAGCTCTCTCTCTTGCCAATTGCTCCCTTGCAAACATAAACCACTTACTCCAGAAACTTGAGATAGGCGTTTCAGCCTTTTGTTCAAGAGTTTGCAAACTCTATCACACAATTTATATTCCCAATTAGTATTCATTATAAGCAAGCATGGAATAAAATCTCAATCACTATAAACAGCGAAGAATGAAAATAGACTTTGTATCATTTTCTTTCTTCCCAGAACAAAACATTCTTTAGAACTTGGAAGAAATGGGTACATGTACTGAAGCACTCAGACATGACAGCGATGATCAATCATGAATACACAATCAAGGCATTTTACACTTAAAGAGATAACCCTCTGTCATTCTAAACCACGGGTAAACTTAATCCTGGATTATCTTTCCTCATATTGCTCATAATTTACTGGGGGTAAACAATTAATCCTGGGTGTTTATAATCTGAAATTTCACACTGTACATTCCTTTACCCTGGGTTAATGTTTTTATTTGGATATTCACAGTGTCAGTGTCATTAATTTGACATATGCACCACGCAACCTGTTTACATTATGGCTCATCCTCATATTATATATTGCAGAATAAAAACAACTAAAACAACCATTAAAACAACTACAACGACTATTTATACAATGCATGTTTTTTTTTGTTTTCTGTTGCCAAGCATTTATTCTAACACCACATTTTTTTCACACTGTATAAGTTTGACAAAGCAATGTGGGGTTGACACTGTATACTCTCTATCAGTGGTATTATTCTGTCATATTACATCACAACTGATACAGTGACAAATAAAATGTTTCAAACACCACTCCAATTTATCAAGCATGTCCACTGCTGCATCTAAGTCTCAGCAGTGTCAGGTAAACAACACTATAGTGCTCCAGAACTGGTCTAACTTTAAATAAATCTAATTTATTAAGTGGATTTACTTAGTTCTATTTTGTTGTAGATCATTAAACCGTTATGCTGCCTCAGAAGCCTGTCCGAAATCAGTTTCATGAGGTGCCTTCGTGCAAAAACGCTGCTTGCAAAGTTATTGCCTGATAGGGCAGCGAGGCAGCAAGTCGGCTGCCTAGGCTTTCGGAAGCAGCCTTTGTATATCTTAAGTCTTTGGTGATATTCGTCAGTTTTGTTGTTACTGGAGTATCCAAAGCACCAGATGTAAAGGCTCCACCCTCTTCTTGAAGGGGGGTGGGAGCAGCAGCTCATTTGCATTTAAAGAGACACACACGGAAATGGCGTGTTTTTGCTCCCACTCAAAAAGGGTAATTTTGGGCATGGTATAATAAGTGATCTGTAGGGTATTTTGAACTGAAACTTCACAGACACACTCTGGGGATACCTGAGACTTAAATTTAATCTCGCAAAAAGGGCCATACTAGGCCCCATTCAAGTGTCTAAGTCTCCTTTACGGTAATTTAATTAGTACTGTTCGCTAAGGTTCTGAACGCTAAACCAAAGGAACGGTATAGTTTTTACTCTGGTCCAAAAAACTCTTTACTCCAAAAAATGTATATGTAAGGATAATAAATATAGATGATGTTATGTCTGACAACTCCTGTCTGTATAAGTCAATAGGTTTATTACATGCTATTATAGTCTGCTATTTAATCTGCACACTAACATGCATTATTGCAAGCTAATCAGCTGTAACATCAAAAGATGCCAGCACTTATTTTAACGAGCCACATGCATATGTTGTCATTTGTAGAATTGGTGTTTCATGGATAATCTGAAAGTCCATTCTTATAACTCTTTTCTTTCATTCTTACACCAGAAGATAGAGTACCTGACATAAAAGAACATTGCTTTGCAACAAAATAATGATTGCTAGGGCAGGGGTTGGATAGTTCAGTCCTAGAAAGCCACTGTCCTGCAGAGTTTAGCTCCAACCCTAATCAAACACACCTGAACAAGCTATACTCAGTGTCTTAAGGCTATAGGCCTATCCCTGTGCTAGGGCAACTGTAAAGTAATGATAATCAGGTCAAATGTGTTATTATAGTCTGGAATATAATATGCTGGAACATTGTATTGACTAATCAACATTTATCTATTTTATAACCATTTTAGCAATTTTGTTGTTGGTAAATATTTTATATGCTTGATGAATGTCATGCACTTTGTCATACATTTTGCACATTATCATAATCAACTAAAATGCTATTTTCCTTGACTAAATTTGTCTTCTCAGAGTATAATATCAAAGCAAACTATCGTCACCTTCTCCCAGTGAAATGAGTATAGAATTTTATTCTGTCCAGCACATTAAATAGGAAATGTAAAACGAGTTACATAAAAAGTCATACTAATGAAGAATATGTAATTATGACTTTGCATTTCATAAGAATGTGAAACTTTCATGTAATAATCGGTTATTGAATGACTTCATAAAGTTTCTCATTATTTAGATAAATTAAATCATTACTACAAGAAAGTTTCTCATTACTGAGAGAAACTAGATCATTATTACAAGAAAGTTTCTCATTATTATGAAATGTTAAGCCATTATTATGAGAAAGCTTATCATTATTATAAGAAGTCAAGTCATTATTACAAGAAAGTTATCTATCTGTCGGTCACTACGAGTTATGTTGTGACGACATTACTAAGTTGGGAGCCCAATCATCTCTGAATTTAAGAGAAAACGTCAATAAGAATTGGCTAGTGGACTCTGCATGCTGGGCCACTCCCCGTGCCTACGGGTATATAAGGCGACAGCGTGCATCCACCCATTCAAATTTTTGCTTCAGAGCTGAATGGTTGTATGAAAAGCTGTTATACTCCACAAAGCCATTCATCTGCTGTGTGTCAGGAAGCTGTTCTGGTTGGCAGTATGGCGCGAACAGCGGTGTCCCTTTCAGCAATTCCCCTGGGCGCCTCAGCTAAAAGAGCAGATTTCCTAAAAGAGCAAATCACAGATGATTTGCGTCTTTTTAAAGACGCCGTTTCATCCGTGTCCTCTTGGTTGCGGTCATTTCCTGTCCTCTGACAACGGCCACAATCCTTGTCTTCCATGTCTGGGCATTCAGCATGCTGAAGACGTGTTCGTGGATGGTTCATGCCCGTACTGCGAGTGCATGACCATGGCAACACTGCAATTACATCTCTCCATTCTTAAAGGGAAAGGAGCAGAACCCTCTGTCACTACCCACTCCGGTTTCTCTGCCACAAGTAGAGGACCACTGGCTAGTGCTCTGGGAGATCTGAGGGTGAAAGTGAGAGCTTCTCCGCCGGGCCATGCCCCATGGACCTCTCACTCCTCCCGCAGCGCTTGTCCTGTGTGGCTGTGACAGTGATTCTGCTGGGCCGTCTTATGGCGGTCCCAGCGTTTCATTCGGTGTGCCGCTGGAGGATCAGATGTCGATTGCAGTATCGGGGGATGGGCTATTGACCTCTGAGGATGAAGATTTGGTGGGGCTGCCCCCCTCGGGTGTTGTCGCCACTGCCGAATCGGACCCAGAGTTGATGCCCATGCTTGCCCGGGCAGCTGTGAGCATCGGGCTGGAGGTGAATACACCGCCCAGCCCTGAGTGTTTGCGGCTAGACGATTAGTCTCTCGGCACAGAGCGCAGCTCATAACCTCGTTCTACTCCGGTTCTTTTCTTCCCGGAGGTGCATGAGGAAGTGACGAAGTCATGGACGGCCCCTTTTACGGCCAGAAGCTGCTCGTCTCCTTACTCCGTCCTCACTACCCTCGATGGCGGGGCAGCTAGGGGGTGTGTCGACATTCCTCCGGTGGAGAGAGCGGCTGTGGTGCGCCTGTGCCCGCAAAACGCCGCCCCTTGGAGGAATCGTCTGCACCTCACATCCAAAGTCAGTAGGCTGTCGGCAGCTCTCGTTGCCAAAGCTTACATTGTGCTTATATGCTTATATGCCCTGAATGCCATGAATATCATGCATGTTTACCAAGCCAAGGTCCTAAAACAAATGCACAAGGGTAGTACCGACCCGTGGTTGATGCAGGAGCTGCGCACGGAGACTGACTTCGCCCTCGGGGCGACAAAAGTCACGACGGGAAGGGGATGTCCACTCTGGTGGTGCATGAGCTCTATCTCTGGCTCAATCTGGTCGAGATGATAGATGTTGACAGTGCGCTTTCTTGACGCTCCTGTCTCCCAGGCTGGTGTGTTCGGCGACACTGTCGAAGACTGTGCCCAGCAGTTCTCGGCAATACAACAGCAGACTGAGGCCATACAGCCCATCTTGCCCCGGCGTGATCCTCCAGCTGCCACCATTCAGTTGCGGGCCGTGTCTCAGCCTGCTCGTCGCCGTGGGCACCGTCCTGCATTCTCCACACCTACTCCACCCTGCTGCTGAGACATTGTCAAGGCCGGCATGCCAAGCCTCACGCAGGAGGATGGCACCCCCCGTGTCCCATGGAGCCGTTTAGTCTTCAAGGAAGATGAAGCGGCCCTGACACGGGCAATCCAGAGATGTGGGAGACTGCTCTTCACTGCTTTCGGCTACGTGATTCAGTTCACGAGGCGACCCCCCAAGTTCAGTGGCATTCTCGAGACTTCGGTGGCAGTCCGAGACGTCTCTGTTCTGTGCGAGGAGATTGCTGTCCTATTGGTGAAGAACGTAATCGTGCCAGTCCTTCCAGACGAGATGAGGAAGGGGTTTTACAGCCCTTACTTCATTGTGCCCAAGAAAAAACAATCCTGGATCTGAGTCTTGAATCGGGCCCTTCACAAACTTCCATTCAAGATGTTGACACAGAAACGCTTCGTCAAATGTGTTCAAGCCCAGGATTGGTTTGCAGCGATCAACCTGAAGGACGTGTACTTTCATGTCTCGATTCTTCCTCGACATAGACCGTTCCTATGGTTTGCGTTCGAGGGTAGGGCAAGGCAATACAAGGTCCTATGGGAAGTGGGCATCAGGATCCTCAAATATCTATAATAATCCCCATCCAGTAAATTGGCTCTATCTCTCTCTCTCTCTCCTCTCCACCTGTAGCTGGTGTGTTGAGCGCACTGGTACCATTGTGCTGTGGCTACCGTCGCATCATCCAAGTGGATGCTGCACACTGGTGGTGGTTGAGGAGAGACACCCCATATGATTGTAAAGCGCTTTGGGTGTACAGAAATACACAATAAAGTGCTATATTAATGCCTCATTCATTCATCTCGACGACTGGCTCACCATGGCCCGGTCGCGAGAAGAGTTGTGCGATCACAGGGACCTGGTGTTCTGGCACCTCAGTCAGTTGGGGCTTAAGGTCAACAAAGAGAAGAGCAAGCTCTCCCCCATGCAGATAATCTCTTTTCTCGGTATGGAGTCTCTATGCCACAACTTTGAACCATTCGCTGATGCCAGGACACATTCTCTGCTCCTCAGCATAAAACCTGAATGAGTGGATGCACGCTGTCACTTTATATACCCATAGGCACGGGGAGTGGCTCAGCATGCAAAATCCACTAGCCAATTATCATTGGCGTTTTCTCTTAAACTCAGAGATGATTGGGCTCCCAAGTTAGACCCCTAATGTCATCACGACATAACGTCTCCGTTCCCTCCTTCGTGGAATGAGGGTTATGTACGTAACCGAGACGATTCTCATTATAAGATGTTAAGTCATTATTACGAAAACGATCCTCATTAGGATGTTAAGTTCTAATAATGAGGGTTGTTTTATGTTTCAACACATGGTAACACTTTACAACAAGGTGTCATTGGTTAATGTTTGTTAATGCGTTAACTAATATTAACTTACAATAAACAATACATTATAATTTATATTTATAAATCTTAAAGGGGGCAGTCATGGCCTAATAGTCAGAGAGGTTGCAGGTTCGAGTCTCAGGTCCGGCAGGAATTGTCGTGGGGGGGAGTGAATAACTTGTCGTGGGGGGGAGTGAATAACCAGTGTTCTCTTCCACCCTCAATACCATGACTGAGGTGAGAGCAAGGGCTCTTATCCATTATTTATATAATGTTTGAACCCGATCTCATGAAAGTGCGTATAAATTGTACGCCAAATAAAAACCAAAACTCGTGGTATTGCTATGCAAAAATTGACTTTGGCATGTATATGCTACGCGATGGGTAGGTTTAGGGTTGTGGGGTAGATGTGTATCATATGTATGCGAAAACTGCGTATCATATGCACGGCAACAAATTTCATAACATATGCACGCGAAAACTGCGTATTATATGCACGCCAAACACATGCGTATCATATGCACGCCAAAGTCCATTTTTGCTTATCAATACCACGAGTTTTCATTTTTATTTGGTGTACTATTTATACGCATTTTCATGAGACCGGGCTCAATGTTTTTTCTGTTATAGTTTTATAACTATTACTATGGTATCATTAATTTCAGATTTACCTCTCTCCAAATACCACATTCAAACAAAACAGACTGTGGTTGGTTGCTATATATCTTGGTCAAATGGTTTTTCCTGTCTAAGTGGGGAGTTCTTGGCCAGAATAAGCTACATATTTTGCAAGTGAGTATTTTTATATTTTCCCAACATTTTTATAATTATGTAATTCGCAATGCTTTATGGGATTGTAGGTCTTTCCTTCATTTAAGCCATTAAGTGCATATAAGTGCATATGTCTTGTACCTTTGTAATTTTGGGCAGACTTTTTTATTATTTATTTATTTCAATATTAGATTACAATCATTCATATTTGCTAATGTTTGTACTGTTTCTGAAAATACTGCTGTAGTTCCACTAATTTTTTAGACCAAGAACAAGTTATGTTTACTGCATAATTTTTACATATAACCTCATATGTAATCAGCCCTCTTTTTCAAATGTTATATTAGTAATTGACCTTTTCAAACCCATCTCTCGGATTGGACTGTTAACATTAATTAACACCATTCCGACAGAAGAACAGAGCTAAAATAAGACATCTCAGTAATGCTGAGTTTTCCTGTCCTTGAATGAGTTAAAATAAACCAGTTACATAATGAAGATAAAACCTCACATCAGGAAGAAAATAATTTTTTTGAATATAAACCTGTTCTTTCATATTCAGATTGAATATAACTATATACTGTATGTGACCAGTGTTTTAGCCCCTTAACTGTCACCGGGACTTTTAGACCCCCGACCTGTGAGATGCTTGGCACTCTTTTTTTTTCTTGTCTTTTTCTCTATCAAATCTTTTAAATCATATATAATTTGAAAGCTTAGAAGCCCAAGATTCATCCTGTGAAAACCATTTTGAAATCGGACATTGCCTTACCATGGAAATGGTACTTTAAAATCTTTTGGCGGTCTCCTCCCCCTTAGTGGGCGGTGTCAAGTGTCATATTACAAAATGCATTACACTCTTTTACAATCAAACCTTTTTATAATCTTGACAAAAAACATACCATTGGAAAGGTCTGAGTCTCAGGATTCCATATTTGGTGGTTGTTTTGAGATAGAAGTAATATTGACAGAGAAATCTAGACATTTGTGACAGAAAAATGCATTAAAAAATGAATAGAGGCTTTAATTTTATACCAATTTTAGAGTAAAACATGTTATGTAAAATATTTATTATATATAAAATATAATACAATTAATATAGTGCATTTTCTTTACAGTAAATTTAAACTACCATAACGTTTTGATACTTAAATTTTTTATTCCACTTAAAATGCGATAATCATAATAAAAATTCCACTTTTGCGATAATCTGCTGATTTTCTTCTTTAAAAAGAGACCAAACTTAAGTCTGTATTCCAAAGTATTCATAAATTACAACAATTTAAGTTTGGATAGTGCACCTGCATGCCTATTTTGAAAAATGGGGGGTGACAGTTAAAAACAATGGGCTATGAAAGTACACTTCTGTCAGGCTGAAAGATTGACAGACATTATATACTTTTGGTATAGCAAGAAATTGGGGAGTATTAGCAGCCAGATAATGCAGGGAATAAAAAATATATATTATAAACAACATACACACTGTAAACAGTATAAATTTAAAGGCAAATATATTAATAAATAAATAAGCCTTTTATATTGTATCATATATTATATTACGTGATTATTACATTATATGATTAGTTCCCCAGTATGCTCAGTGATGGGGGGAAGAAAACAAATACATAAATCTACTACACATGCATTAAAACAGGTTATACAAACTTATGCATTTGCTAGAAAGGCAAGTATGAATGGTAAATGTTTATCAAAACCTTTGTCTAGGCATTCATAAGGTACAGATTCAAATTGTTGTCTGATAAATGTCAGATGGATCTATTATATGAATTATAGTTTTTCAAGTTTCTCCACATTTGCACAGCACAGCAAAATCAAAATATTCACACTACCATGTCCAAATACCCGGACCATGCATATATTCACCTTCTCTTGGCTCTACAGCTTGTGCACGTCAGCTGCTTGTCTTTCCTGTGGCTCATGGGCTTGGTGCTCTCAAAAGCTGCATTCCTCATCAGGCTGAGCAAATATAGCACTAAGATGAAGAACGAGATGAGATGGAGTGCAGATGTGAGATTGATCAAACTATCACACTGGGGACTCAACTCACAGTTAAAATGTTCTTTTTCTCATTCTGCTGCTCTCGCTTTCCTCTCTTCTTTAACGCCTCCAAACTTGTAGCTGTCATATGAACTTGACACATCAAGTCGATCTAAATTTAAAATATTGGCAGGGGATATAAGCCCCTCTTAAGTGCAAATTTAATAAACATTTGCCTTCAAGGAAAATGTGGAATGGGAGAAGCAAGGATGTGGAGAACAGAGTTATTATTTTAATACATGATGGATTATTATAGATATAGCCTAGGCAATACATGTAGGCCTAAACAGCACTGGAAGCAGACTCAGGTGATGGATTCATAATTTGTCTAATTTATTTATTTTTATTTGCTTGATTATTTAAATCAAGTTATTATTGTTATTATATTATTATATTATTTGAAAATACTTGATTTTTAGATTTTTGTAGTTGAAAACTGCTGATGGCATTCTGGTGGCAATGGTTCATCTCACTGTTGAATTAGACCTGTTTTATCACGTTCTCCTTATCCACATAAACCTCTGTCTGAAAGAAAGGAAGGATAGATCAGCTGGAGTATGAGGCTGGATCTCAGCAATACAAATGAATGACATTGTGTCTTTTAATAAAAAATAAAAACTGTGACACACATTAGAAATACAAACCTAGCATCCGTCAAATGCATATGTGACGCGTCTCCCGCATCCCATATGAATTTAATCAGATTAGTTTGAAATGTCAGAGGAACTAAATTTAGTAGTCTGTAAGTCTCAGTTGAGACTCAAGTTTTGTGGATAAGGGCTGTTTCATACAGAACGCGCTGGTTTATTAATAGTTTTCCTATGTAAACCTGCGATACATTAAAATAATACATTAAAATAGCAATGCTATTTTAAAATATACATTAAAATAGCAATGCTACTTGAACAGCACTTAAATTAAACATACAGTATATCTGAATTTCTGAGCTTCTTCATATTCTGTGAGTTATATCGCAACTTCTTTTGTCTTTAGTAGAAGATCCTCCGTCATCACTGTCTGTACCGAAAGGTCTTCCTTCTTGTGTAACAATTGTTCGTGCATGCGAGTGCTGCAATCCCATTGGACGAAATAGAAATTTTGTCTATGTTGTACTCATGAGTAAATATTTGAATTTGGCTTTAAATACTACTACTACTACTACTAAAACTTTGAGTAGCCACTTTTACCATCTTGGGAAATAATAATGCTCAGGTCAGCTGCAAAAATTTCATGCACTTGCAGGTTTTGGCAGGCTAGAGTAACCCACTCCTTTGTCAACCGCAGTTACACAAGTGATTTGTACCTTTTTTTTGGAGATGAATCCCCTGGGGTCGACAGTTCCGCCAGCGGAACTTTTTGCAGATTTGAATGATGGTCCACGTGAGACGCGCGTATGTAAACGCCCACATCACAGCTAACAAAGCAGCGAGGCTTTTCCTCAAGTTCATCTCGGCTACTTCACTTCTGGAAGAAGACGCGCTGAGAGGAATAAGCTTTGGATTTTCCTCAGAAGAACGCGTTTCAGAATCTTAGAGTAAGTGTGCTTTCACTATTTTACAGATGTTACTTTCATTTGATTTATTTGCTGTATGGTACAATATTTTTGCTATTTGGTAATTGTGTTCTTTGTTTCGATAAATTAGTACTAGTATCAGTGAACATCATAATAATGTTAATAATGTAGTTTGTGTAAACAGCATGCTTACT
>NW_015547725.1:1181846-1186709 GCF_001515605.1 Sinocyclocheilus anshuiensis
ACAGTGTAAAAGAACCTGTTGCAAAGAGAGCCAAAGCAAAGCAGCCCACTTGGTCATGGAAACCAGAGACTGACGTTGACATGTTCCACAGGCTCTGAGATTCCTGCCTGCACAAGAACCTGGACCACAGCTAAGACCATGTGATGAACACACTCCCATGAGTTATTTTATGTGATAGTTATATGTATTCTAAGTAAACTACAAACAAAAAATATATAATTTTCTTTTTTCCTCATATTCTTTCTTGTAGCAATTCCCTCTCAGTCACACACCTGACTGAAAGGCTCATTATGCAGCTCATTATGCAGGCCTTTGTCTTCTCAGGTGTGAATCACAGCATTATTCATGATCATTCACGCCTACTCGCATATACCTTTTCTACACAAAAAGTGTCTTAGAAAATTTAAATCAATATATTGTTTTCTGTGAATGAGTGAGTAAGATGATTTTCACATAATTTTGAAGCAAAAACTCTAGACTTCAAGATCAGTTCTCAAAAGTCTTGTGATCAAATGTTCTGTATGTGTTTTATGGCCTTATTTCAGTGACTTTAAAATTGTAGTTTTTCACTAAGCACGCATAAACGTTGTTTTCTCAAAAACACAATCACGTTCATACATGCTGCTCACATATTATTGTAGCCCAGTTTGTGCTGATTACAGTGTTATTAAACTTTAGACATTCAAATGTTTGTAAGCAACTGAAATATATATATATATATATTCTTTCTTTCATGCAATAAAGATCATTAATGAAATTACTGCTGCCAGTTATGCTATTAGCAGCTTTTTGTTATGTCATATGTTGGGTTTTGTTTAAAAAGGTCTTTCAGGTGATGGCTGATAGATACTATTATTAAATTTAGATTGAGATGTGTATTTAGTATGGAATAAGCAATGACAAATTTTGCGTCAGTTACCACCTTGGGTGTGCATTATTTTTTTATTTTAATTTTGTTGAATTTTTCATTCAGCGTACCATGGTTTCAACATGGCAAGATGCTCAGGTGTTTTATTTCTAGACATTTGTCAGGTTTTTGTCCTACAAACGCTATTATATGTATAACTAATTTCTTACACATCTTATTACAATCATTGCTAATTACAAAATCATTTTAGTACTAGTAATGGAGGCTTGAGTCATTGATACTGACTAATGTAGTTATTGGAAAAAGAAAATGTATAGCTATGTCCCAATATATAGCTATGCCACAAAAAAATTTGAATTTATAAATAATTTATATTTTTTGTTTTGTACACAAACGGACCACATATTTAGACAGGTTGTAAACCCTCTTTTGTTTTCAGACACCTGAATATAATGTTCAAAAAAGTCCAGTACAAAGGTTTCTGCTGCTTGTCAGCTAGGTGACAAGAAATCCTCCAGGCTAGTTTGTCCCATTTAACAGCACTCAATTTGACCTTTGCGGAGTAACTGAAATATTTTGGAGAAGTGAAATGGAACCATAATTGGACCAGGAACAGACCTGGAACTACTTCATAGCTGTGCGTTTCCTGGAAAAGAATGGAAACTTTTTACAGCCCTGTGGTATAAGATCCAATAAAGCAGGCCTATGTAACTGGCAGCACACAGTTACAGTGGCTGTCGTGAAGTTGCCAGTTATTTATCTTTATTTCTCACTATTTCTTCACAGCTTAGAAATATTATATATGTATCAGATTGCGAAAAACAGTAATGCTATCTATCAGGATGTGCTACCAACACTACACTTGTGGTTAAGGTTAGGGCTAGCCGTTAGTATTTGTTTCAGCATTATTTAGGCAGTCAGTACTGTGATTGACATAATCAATTAAATCTTAAGAATCATATTATGTAATTAATTGACAGCCTATTGGCTAATCATCAACATGTTTGCCATTAAATGTTCATTTTGGATTTATCTATTGTTGAAGAAGAAAAAACAAACAAACTTTGTGACAGGAAGAATTCAGTTTATGGCACCTCTCACTCATATGTTATCGGCAAACAGTGATTGACTGTCGTACATCAATAGCAATTTAATTATTTTCAAGGCTATATTGTGATTGGTTATAATGGCACATGTGAATCAAGTTGGGTACAGTTTTAGAA
This sequence comes from Sinocyclocheilus anshuiensis, assembly GCF_001515605.1. Taxonomy (NCBI): domain Eukaryota; kingdom Metazoa; phylum Chordata; class Actinopteri; order Cypriniformes; family Cyprinidae; genus Sinocyclocheilus; species Sinocyclocheilus anshuiensis. The sequence continues at coordinate 1,183,938 of NW_015547725.1, forward strand.
TACAAAAATAAATATCCTTAAATTGTTAATTGATATATTATTAAAATACTTAGGAATTTGGATTCTGTTTTTCTGAGTTCACTATCAGTAAACCTTGGACTGTGGATTGATTTGACATCTGTACAGGGTGCCTCTTCCTGTTTAGGTATTTATATAGATTTGACTTTTATGAGCATTTTAATGTTCTGTAGGATGGACAATATTGAAATAAAAAGTTGCACGAGTTAGTTACTATAAAATAGAATGAAACTAAACAACAATTCTAAGCAGTTCAGTGTCCATCACAATCACTCATTCTGGAAATATTTCCGCTCATTGTGAGAGCTGAAAGACTTGTCTCATCTGTTGTGTACAAGAGCAGATGGAGGCTGGTGATGTATAGTTCTGTGTGTACTCCTCTGCTGTGCTGAGGGGAGCATCATTAGCAGCTCCTGCCTCTCCCATCCATCATTGTGGACAGGATGGTTTGATTGACAGCTACGCCTTCTTACTCTAGTGCTGCTGAGAGTGGGGCTGTATGAAGACATCTATACTGAAGCAATCAAATTTTAGGACATGCAGAGACTGGATTTAATGCACCACCAGAAGGGGGTAAGATCCTCCTCTCTTCAGAAGAACAGAAACCTATTTCAAATAGATGCCTTTTATCTCATTCACTTTGAAATTGTGTGAAACTGAAAGGACTGCAATTTTTTTCCTGAATCAATTTTTCCAGTGTCCACTTTCAGACACAAAGGAGCATGATAGGACCCCATCAAGTCTTTTTTACTAAACATTCTTTTTGCTGGAAGGGTAGACAGTGATAAACACTGGGTGGGTGCCAGAAATAGTCAGACCACATTTTAAACTCTTCACTGGCATTGAGGAGGTGAAAGCCAGACAATTCCAGAAGTTATGACAGCTTAATTGCAATTTTAGACATAAGATCTGTGATTGCAGGGATTCTCTGTAGAAAGTCTGGAAAAATAAGGGTCTCAGAGGTCTTATATATATTACGAATGTCAAATAATTAAACAAATATTAGGTTATTCAAAAAGTTCACATGATTACATTTCACCATACAAAATACCATAGGCACAATTACACTGAAAAGTGAGGCAAGCAACAAAAAAGAAAAGGTTGTCACATTTGTGATTGTCCTACAAAATATTTGATCATCTGGATATAATATGCCGAAGGCACGCTTGAAGGATCCCCTTTAGACTAAGAAACATTGGATTCAGTACTCACATTTTGAGCATGATATTGATAATGTAACCAGTCTGACAAAGCAGTTCACAATTAAAAGTTTCATTCCAAAATATATTTAGTGTTGATTTGTTTCAATTAGTAAAAATGGGGACCTTGTTGTGACTAGGCAGTGCTTGGTCTACAAAATAACAATGTTACAGAAAAATGGCTAAACTGAAACTAAGCTAATCCACAACTTACACAAAACTTTTACAAAAAATTTGCTCATAATATATTTTTTTCTTGTTTGTATTTTTTCTTGTAAAGTGATACATTGCATAAGACATAAAAACCCTATTTATTTTCTGTACTCATAAACTGGTGAGCTATATTTACTATATTTAAATTTTTACACATACATAAAAATGGGAAATGAGAACAGAATGTTTTACAGATGCCATATTGCAGTGTCATGGAGGCAACATAAGCCTGGAATCTATAGCTCATTGGAAACTAAGTGGACCTCTGATGTGGAATGTGTCTTATGCTTGATAAGTTATTTTCTCTGTAGAGTAAAAAAACTTTTTTTATATTCTTTTATAATTGCTTTTTGAAGTGACGTGTAGCCAAGTGCACACACACAGCGGTGAGTAGTGAACAAACACACACACACACACACACACACACACACACACACCTGGAGCAGTGGACAGCCATTTTTGTTGCGGTGCCCGGGAAGCAGTTGGGGGTTCGGTGCCTTGCTCAAGGGTCTCACCTCAGTCGTGGTATTGAGGGTGGAAAAGAGCATTGGTTATTCACTCCGCCCACCTACAATCCCTGCTGGTACCGAGACTCGAACCCGCGACCTTTGGGTTACAAGTCCAAGAGGACTCTTTAACCACTAGGCCACGACTGCCATCACGACTTCCCATGACTTCCCACGACTGTGGGGAATTTTGTGTTTTGACTGACAATTCTTTCTTATTTTATATAGTTAGGCTATTGTGTAACTTATTTGATGCGCTCACTCCACTGTTATAATCATATGGATTCACTGAGTAGCCTGAAAATGTTTGTAGGCTTACTTCATTATACATTAAAGCAGGAATTTCCAACCATGCTCTTGGAGAAATACTGTCCTGCAGATTTCACTTCCAACCCTGCTGCAATGATCGGGGTTGGAGACGAACTCTGAAGGACAGCTCTCCAGGAGCAGGGCTGGAGACCCCTGCACTACAGCCTTACTGGTTACTGGTGATTCTTCAACTATATGGCACTAAGACACAATTATTCCTATGGTTGTTTAGAAATTAAACTCCATTAAAACACACTTTACACCCTGTCACTATAATTTGTCTACTAATAATGCCATACTTGCATTACATACTTGCATCACATGAAAAAAAAAAATAATAATAATAATTAAAAATCTATTTTTATTTTTGAAAGATATGAATATGTTCACTACATTTACATTTAGTCATTTAGCAGACGCTTTTATCCAAAGCGACTTACAAATGAGGACACTGGAAGCAATCAAAATCAACAAAAGAGCAATGATATGCAAGTGCTATAACAAGTCTCGGTTAGCCTAACGCAGTA
>NW_015547725.1:1186755-1187809 GCF_001515605.1 Sinocyclocheilus anshuiensis
TCTCAGTTAGTTTAACGCAGTACACGTAGCAAGGGTTCTTTTTCTTTTTTTTTTTTATTATATAATAAATAAAAAGAAAATAGATAGAATAGAAAAAGAATAGAGCAAGCTTTTTTTCTTTTCTTTTTTTTAAGAAAAGCAGTTAATAAATTAATAGAGTGCAATTCTAAAAGGATATATATTTTTTTAAGAATATAATTAGAATAAATAATGCTACAGTTAGAGGGTCAAATAAAGATATAAGAAATGTGTTTTAGCCGATTCTTGAAGATGGCTAAGGACTCTCAGATTGAGTTGGGCAGGACATTCCACCAGGACGGAACATTTAATTTAAAAGTCTGTGAAAGTGATTTTGTGCCTCTTTGGGATGGCACAATAAAGCAACATTCACTTGCAGAACGCAAGCTTCTAGATGGAACATAAGTCTGAATTAATGAATTTAGGTAAAGGGGTGCAGAGCTAGTGGTGGTTTTGTAGGCAAACATTAATGCCTTGAATTTTATGCGAGCAGCTATTGGTAGCCAGTGCAAATTGATAAACAGAGGTGTGACGTGTATTATTTTCAGCTCATTAAAAATTAATCTTGCTGCCGCGTTCTGGGTTAATTGTAAAGGTTTGATAGAACTGGCTGGAAGACCTGCCAAGAGAGCATTGCAATAGTCCAGCCTGGACAGAACAAGAGCTTGAACATGGAGTTGTGAAGCATGTTCCGAAAGAAAGGGCCTGATCTTTTTGATGTTGAATAAAGCAAATCTGCTGGACCGGGCAGTTATTGCAATATGGTCTGAGAAAGTCAGCTGATCATCAATCATAACTCCAAGATATCTGGCTGTTTTTGAAGGAGTTATGGTTGAGGTGCCTAACTGGATGTTGAAATTGTGATGAAATGATGGGTTTGATGGAAGCACAAGCAGTTCTGTCTTGGCAAGGTTGAGTTGAAGGTGATGGTCCTTCATCCAGCAAGAAATGTCTGTTAGACAAGCTGAGATGCAAGCAGGTATCGTCGGATCATCAGGATGGAATGAGAGGTAGAGTTGAGTGTCACCAGCATAGC